>NC_091284.1:545311970-545485719 GCF_032444005.1 Ranitomeya imitator | reverse complement strand
CGGTGCTGAAACCAGGCTTGGCACGAGGGAGTACCTGTGACAAGAACACTGCCGAGAACCAGCTGGCGGTGCTGGAACCCGGATGCGTTGCCCCAGTGTGCAAGAGCCAATGGCACGACCGAGGACCAGCTGACGGTGCTGGAACCCGGTTACTAAGCTGTAGGTGCCCGCGCTTAAAAGCACTACCAAGGACCGCCTGGCGTTGGCGGAACTCGGATACCCAGGAGGAGGCACCTAAGCCAAAGGCTCGGCCCGGAACCAGCTGACGGTGCTGGAACCAGGTGGTGGACCCGAAGGCCCACAGGAGAGGAGAGAACAGCTAGGCCGCGAGGCAGCCGCAGTTACCGAACCCCAACAGTCCTACAGGGGGAGCTGGGCCTACTGGCACTACAGAACCAGCCTTGACTACCAGTTCACGCAGCCCACATAGGAAGCTCCTAAACTGGAGGCACCCTGGAGTTGGCTAACTCGACCGCCCCACGACGGGGCAAGCATAGGCGTCTCAGTGAAGTTGACACAACCCGGAAACAGCTGACGGTGCTGAAACCAGGCTTGGCACGAGGGAGTACCTGTGACAAGAACACTGCCGAGAACCAGCTGGCGGTGCTGGAACCCGGATGCGTTGCCCCAGTGTGCAAGAGCCAATGGCACGCGACCGAGGACCAGCTGACGGTGCTGGAACCCGGTTACTAAGCTGTAGGTGCCCGCGCTTAAAAGCACTACCAAGGACCGCCTGGCGTTGGCGGAACTCGGATACCCAGGAGGAGGCACCTTAGCCAAAGGCTCGGCCCGGAACCAGCTGACGGTGCTGGAACCAGGTGGTGGACCCGAAGGCCCACAGGAGAGGAGAGAACAGCTAGGCCGCGAGGCAGCCGCAGTTACCGAACCCCAACAGTCCTACAGGGGGAGCTGGGCCTACTGGCACTACAGAACCAGCCTTGACTACCAGTTCACGCAGCCCACATAGGAAGCTCCTAAACTGGAGGCACCCTGGAGTTGGCTAACTCGACCGCCCCACGACGGGGCAAGCATAGGCGTCTCAGTGAAGTTGACACAACCCGGAAACAGCTGACGGTGCTGAAACCAGGCTTGGCACGAGGGAGTACCTGTGACAAGAACACTGCCGAGAACCAGCTGGCGGTGCTGGAACCCGGATGCGTTGCCCCAGTGTGCAAGAGCCAATGGCACGACCGAGGACCAGCTGACGGTGCTGGAACCCGGTTACTAAGCTGTAGGTGCCCGCGCTTAAAAGCACTACCAAGGACCGCCTGGCGTTGGCGGAACTCGGATACCCAGGAGGAGGCACCTTAGCCAAAGGCTCGGCCCGGAAACCAGCTGACGGTGCTGGAACCAGGTGGTGGACCCGAAGGCCCACAGGAGAGGAGAGAACAGCTAGGCCGCGAGGCAGCCGCAGTTACCGAACCCCAACAGTCCTACAGGGGGAGCTGGGCCTACTGGCACTACAGAACCAGCCTTGACTACCAGTTCACGCAGCCCACATAGGAAGCTCCTAAACTGGAGGCACCCTGGAGTTGGCTAACTCGACCGCCCCACGACGGGGCAAGCATAGGCGTCTCAGTGAAGTTGACACAAACCCGGAAACAGCTGACGGTGCTGAAACCAGGCTTGGCACGAGGGAGTACCTGTGACAAGAACACTGCCGAGAACCAGCTGGCGGTGCTGGAACCCGGATGCGTTGCCTTGCCTATTAAAGATTGTCTTCCTAGAGCCCCAACTAGCGGTGTTGGAGCAAAGGGTAAGCAGGGGGAGATGAGTGTAGGCCGAAGCCTGCACTGGAGGCAGCTTTGTGTCTGCGTTGCGTTTGCAGGACACTTTGCCGGCTACACACTGGGGGAACAGCTGGCGTTGCTGAACCCCACTAACACAATGGCGTGTGTTTTTATCTGTGCAGCTAGCACTTGCGGGCAAAAACTTGCGATGTTAGAGCCCGTGTTGAAGCAGGAGGAGGAGGAGAGGAGCAGAGTGTAGGCCGAAGCCTAGTTGAACCAATTTCAAAGGAAACCTTTAACCCCCCCCTCAGGTGTTACAAAGTACAAGAGACACACCTTGTGCAGTATTAATGCTGCACAAGTGAAAGGTTGCTCTATTAATTTGTCTACTTGCACACGCTGAATGAAAGACATACACAATTTACCCCATTCTACAGTAAAACTGTAGTGGATGCGTGACTTGGTTTTTTGATGAGACGCAGCACAGGTGTCCAAAATAACGCCTTGGTGCTTGGCGCAGCTTCCTGAGCGTTGTTATTTGCTGTACAGGAGTCTGCGCTCTTGTGTTATCCCTTGGCAATGCCCTGTTAGCGCTGCCCATCTTATGACCTCATTTCATGTTGGCCGGTGCGGTTAACGATGGCCATAAATCCCAGACCCACAGTGGCTTTTCCTAAAGTCACACTGCGGTGCTGGGATTCGTGGCCTTGAGCAGTAAATATTTTGGCCGCTCACACACGTCCTTACACCTGCTTCAGACTGGGCGGCCTCTGCTGATCCCTTCTCGCATGCCGCGGCCATGAGGCTGCACAGTCTGAAGAAGGCGGAAGGAGATGAGTTAAGACAGGCGAAGATATGCACTGCTCGTGCCCATCAATCACACCCTCGCAGTCAAAATAATTAAGACAACGAGGAGCATTTTATTCAGGCAGGGCGGACGAACAGGCGCAAGTAGCCAACCAATGATGTCAGAAGACGGGAAGCGCTACCAAGGGGGGTGCTGCGTATCATTAGAAAGGAAAGTCACACCTCAGGGACAGTGGAATGGTCTCAAAGAGACACATTTTGTACGTGTTGAGTTCCACGTGGGCAAGGAGAAAACGTCAGCCACCTTGTACAAATGCAGCAGTACTGCTGTACAAGGTGGCTGTTATACATAGAAACACCTGGGGGGGTGGGGGGCAGGCTCCCTTCAATTTCAGTTCATGTGCCTGCGTGGCGTTTGCAGGTCACGTTGCAAGCTACACAGCAGGGGAACAGCTGGCGTTGCTGAACCCCACTGACACATTGACTGGTGTTTTTCTCTGTGCAGATTGCATGTCCGGGCAAAAACTAGCGGTGTTAGAGCCCAGGGTCAGCAGGAGGAGGAGGAGAGGAGCAAAGTGTAGGCCGAAGCCTGCACTGGTGGCAGCTTTTGGTCGGTTGTGCCAGCGTGGCTTGTGCTGGACACGATGCCGGCTACACAGCGGGGGAACAGCTGGCGGTGCTGAACCACACTAACACATTGGCTGGTGTTTTTCTCTGTGCAGCTAGCATGTCCGGGCAGAAACTGGCGTTGTTTGAGCCCAGGGTCAGCAGGAGGAGGAGAGGAGCAAAGTGTAGGCCGAAGCCTGCACTGGTGGCAGCTTTTGTTCTGTTGTGCCAGCGTGGCTTGTGCTGGACACGTTGCCGACTACACAGCAGGGGAACAGCTGGCGGTGCTGAACCCCACTAACACATTGGCTGGTGTTTTTCTCTGTGCAGCTAGCATTTCCGGGCAAAAACTAGCGGTGTTTGAGCCCAGGGTCAGCAGGAGGAGTAGAGGAGCAGAGTGTAGGCCGAAGCCTAGTTGAACCAATTTCAAAGGTTACCTTTAACCCCCCCCTCAGGTGTTGCAAGGTACAAGAGCCACACCTTGAACAGCATTAATGATGCACAAGTCAAAGGTTGCTCTATTTAATTTTGCTCCTTGCACACGCTGAATTAAACACGTACACTATTTAGCCCATTATACTGTCAAACAGTTGTGGAGGCGTGACTTGTCTTTTTAACGAGACGCAGCACAGGTGTCAAAATTTGCACCTAGGTACTGGGCGCAGATTCCTGAGCGTTGTTATTTGCTGTACAGGAGTCTGCGCTCTTGTGTTATCCCTTGGCAATACCCTGTTAGTGCAGGCCGTCTCATGACCTCATTTCATGTTGGCCGGTGCGGTTAACGATGGCCATAAATCCCAGACCCACAGTGGCTTTTCCTAAAGTCACACTGCGGTGCTGGGATTCGTGGCCTTGTGCAGTAAATATGTTCGCCGCTCACACATGTCCTTACACCTGCTTCAGACTGGGCGGCCTCAGCTGATCCCTTATCGCATGCCGCGGCCATGAGGCCGCACAGTCAGAAGAAGGCGGAAGGAGGGGAGTGAAAACAGGGGAACATATGCACTGCTCGTGCCCATCAATCACACCCTCGCAGTCAAAATATATGAGACAACGGGGGGCGTTGTGTCGGGCAGGGGGGACGCACAGGCACAGCCAGCCAACCAATGATGTCAGGAGACGGGCAGCGCTAACAATGGGGGTGCTGCGTGTCATTACAAAGGAAAGTCACACCTCAGGGACATTGTAATGGTCTCTAATGAGACACATTTTTTACGTGTTGAGTTCCACGTGGGCAAGGAGAAAAAGTCAGCCACCTCGTACAAATGCAGCAGTACTGCTGTACAAGGTGGCTGATATACATAGAAACACCTGTGGGTGGGGGGCAGGCTCCCTTCAATTTCAGTTCATGTGCCTGCGTGGCGTTTGCAGGTCACGTTGCAAGCTGCACAGCAGGGGAACAGCTGGCGGTGCTGAACCCCACTAACACATTGGCTGGTGTTTTTCTCTGTGCAGCTAGCATGTCCGGGCAGAAACTGGCGTTGTTTGAGCCCAGGGTCAGCAGGAGGAGGAGAGGAGCAAAGTGTAGGCCGAAGCCTGCACTGGTGGCAGCTTTTGTTCTGTTGTGCCAGCGTGGCTTGTGCTGGACACGTTGCCGACTACACAGCAGGGGAACAGCTGGCGGTGCTGAACCCCACTAACACATTGGCTGGTGTTTTTCTCTGTGCAGCTAGCATTTCCGGGCAAAAACTAGCGGTGTTTGAGCCCAGGGTCAGCAGGAGGAGTAGAGGAGCAGAGTGTTGGCCAAAGCCTAGTTGAACCAATTTCAAAGGTTACCTTTAACCCCCCCCTCAGGTGTTGCAAGGTACAAGAGCCACACCTTGAACAGCATTAATGATGCACAAGTCAAAGGTTGCTCTATTTAATTTTGCTCCTTGCACACGCTGAATTAAACACGTACACTATTTAGCCCATTATACTGTCAAACAGTAGTGGAGGCGTGACTACTAGTCTTTTTAAGGAGACGCAGCACAGGTGTACAAATTTACACCTAGGTGCTGTGCGCAGATTCCTTACCGTTGTTATTTGCAGTACAGGAAACTGCGCTCTTGTGTTATCCCTTGGCAATACCCTGTTAGTGCAGGCCGTCTCATGACCTCATTTCATGTTGGCCGGTGCGGTTAACGATGGCCATAAATCCCAGACCCACAGTGGCTTTTCCTAAAGTCACACTGCGGTGCTGGGATTCGTGGCCTTGTGCAGTAAATATGTTCGCCGCTCACACATGTCCTTACACCTGCTTCAGACTGGGCGGCCTCAGCTGATCCCTTATCGCATGCCGCGGCCATGAGGCCGCACAGTCAGAAGAAGGCGGAAGGAGGGGAGTGAAAACAGGGGAACATATGCACTGCTCGTGCCCATCAATCACACCCTCGCAGTCAAAATATATGAGACAACGGGGGGCGTTGTGTCGGGCAGGGAGGACGCACAGGCACAGCCAGCCAACCAATGATGTCAGGAGACGGGCAGCGCTAACAATGGGGGTGCTGCGTGTCATTAAAAAGGAAAGTCACACCTCAGGGACATTGTAATGGTCTGTAATGAGACACATTTTGTACTTGTTGAGTTCCACGTGTGCAAGGAGAAAAAGTCAGCCACCTTGTCCAAATGCAGCAGTACTGCTGTACAAGGTGGCTGTTATACATAGAAACACCTGGGGGGGTGGGGGGCAGGCTCCCTTCAATTTCAGTTCATGTGCCTGCGTGGCGTTTGCAGGTCACGTTGCAAGCTACACAGCAGGGGAACAGCTGGCGTTGCTGAACCCCACTGACACATTGACTGGTGTTTTTCTCTGTGCAGATTGCATGTCCGGGCAAAAACTAGCGGTGTTAGAGCCCAGGGTCAGCAGGAGGAGGAGGAGAGGAGCAAAGTGTAGGCCGAAGCCTGCACTGGTGGCAGCTTTTGGTCGGTTGTGCCAGCGTGGCTTGTGCTGGACACGATGCCGGCTACACAGCGGGGGAACAGCTGGCGGTGCTGAACCACACTAACACATTGGCTGGTGTTTTTCTCTGTGCAGCTAGCATGTCCGGGCAGAAACTGGCGTTGTTTGAGCCCAGGGTCAGCAGGAGGAGGAGAGGAGCAAAGTGTAGGCCGAAGCCTGCACTGGTGGCAGCTTTTGTTCTGTTGTGCCAGCGTGGCTTGTGCTGGACACGTTGCCGACTACACAGCAGGGGAACAGCTGGCGGTGCTGAACCCCACTAACACATTGGCTGGTGTTTTTCTCTGTGCAGCTAGCATTTCCGGGCAAAAACTAGCGGTGTTTGAGCCCAGGGTCAGCAGGAGGAGTAGAGGAGCAGAGTGTAGGCCGAAGCCTAGTTGAACCAATTTCAAAGGTTACCTTTAACCCCCCCCTCAGGTGTTGCAAGGTACAAGAGCCACACCTTGAACAGCATTAATGATGCACAAGTCAAAGGTTGCTCTATTTAATTTTGCTCCTTGCACACGCTGAATTAAACACGTACACTATTTAGCCCATTATACTGTCAAACAGTAGTGGAGGCGTGACTTGTCTTTTTAACGAGACGCAGCACAGGTGTCAAAATTTGCACCTAGGTACTGGGCGCAGATTCCTGAGCGTTGTTATTTGCTGTACAGGAGTCTGCGCTATTGTGATCCCTTGGCCATGCGCTGTGAGCGCTTCCTGTCTTCTGACCTCATTTCATGTCGGCCGTTGCGGTTAGCGATGGACATGAATCCCAGACCCACAGTGTGTTTTTAAAAAATCACACTGCGGTGCTGGGATTCGTGCCCTGGTGCACTAAATATGTTTGCCGCTCACACATGTCCTTACACCTGCTTCAGACTGGGCGGCCTCATCTGATCCCTTATCGCCTGCCGCGGCCATGAGGACACCCAGTCTGAAGAAGGCGGAAGGAGATGAGTGAACACAGGCAAACATATGCACTGCACATGCCCATCAATCACACCCTCGCTGTCCAAAAAAATAAGACACCGAGGGCCGTTGTTTCGAGCAGGGGAGATGCACAGGCGCAGCCAGCTAACCAATGATGTCAAAAGACGGGCAGCGCTAACAAGGGTGGTGCTGCGTGTCATTACAAAGGAAAGTCACACCTCAGGGACATTGTAATGGTCTCTAATGAGACACATTTTGTACGTGTTGAGTTCCACGTGGGCAAGGAGAAAAAGTCAGCCACCTCGTACAAATGCAGCAGTACTGCTGTACAAGGTGGCTGATATACATAGAAACACCTGTGGGTGGGGGGCAGGCTCCCTTCAATTTCAGTTCATGTGCCTGCGTGGCGTTTGCAGGTCACGTTGCAAGCTACACAGCAGGGGAACAGCTGGCGTTGCTGAACCCCACTGACACATTGACTGGTGTTTTTCTCTGTGCAGATTGCATGTCCGGGCAAAAACTAGCGGTGTTAGAGCCCAGGGTCAGCAGGAGGAGGAGGAGAGGAGCAAAGTGTAGGCCGAAGCCTGCACTGGTGGCAGCTTTTGGTCGGTTGTGCCAGCGTGGCTTGTGCTGGACACGATGCCGGCTACACAGCGGGGGAACAGCAGGCGGTGCTGAACCCCACTAACACATTGGCTGGTGTTTTTCTCTGTGCAGCTAGCATGTCCGGGCAGAAACTGGCGTTGTTTGAGCCCAGGGTCAGCAGGAGGAGGAGAGGAGCAAAGTGTAGGCCGAAGCCTGCACTGGTGGCAGCTTTTGGTCGGTTGTGCCAGCGTGGCTTGTGCTGGACACGTTGCCGACTACACAGCAGGGGAACAGCTGGCGGTGCTGAACCCCACTAACACATTGGCTGGTGTTTTTCTCTGTGCAGCTAGCATTTCCGGGCAAAAACTAGCGGTGTTTGAGCCCAGGGTCAGCAGGAGGAGGAGAGGAGCAGAGTGTAGGCCGAAGCCTAGTTGAACCAATTTCAAAGGTTACCTTTAACCCCCCCCTCAGGTGTTGCAAGGTACAAGAGCCACACCTTGTGCAGCATTAATGCTGCACAAGTAAAAGGTTGCTCTATTTGTTTTGCTCCTTGCACACGCTGACTAAAACACGTACACTATTTAGCCCATTATACTGTCAAACAGTTGTGGAGGCGTGACTTGTCTTTTTAACGAGACGCAGCACAGGTGTCAAAATTTGCACCTAGGTACTGGGCGCAGATTCCTGAGCGTTGTTATTTGCTGTACAGGAGTCTGCGCTATTGTGATCCCTTGGCCATGTGCTGTGAGCGCTTCCTGTCTTCTGACCTCATTTCATGTCGGCCGTTGCGGTTAGCGATGGACATGAATCCCAGACCCACAGTGTGTTTTCAAAAAATCACACTGCGTGGCTGGGATTCGTGGCCTTGTGCAGTAAATAGGTTTGCCGCTTACACATGTCCTTACACCTGCTCCAGACTGGGCGGCCTCAGCTGATCCCTTATCGCCTACCACGGCCAGGAGGCCGCACAGTCTGAAGAAGGCGGAAGGAGATGAGTTAAGACAGGCGAACATATGCACTGCTCGTGCCCATAAACCACACCCTCGCTGACAAAATAAATATGACAACGAGGGGCGTTGTTTCTAGCAGGGCGGATGCACAGGCGCAGCCAGCTAACCATGATGACAAAAGACGGGAAACGCTACCAAGGGGGGTGCTGCGTATCATTACAAAGGAAAGTCACACCTCAGGGACAGTGGAATGGTCTCAATGAGACACATTTTGTACGTGTTGAGTTCCACGTGGGCAAGGAGAAAAAGTCAGCCACCTTGTACAAATGCAGCAGTACTGCTGTACTAGGTGGCTGTTATACATAGAAACACCTGGGGGGGTGGGGCCAGGTTCCCTTTTAATTTCAGTTCCTGTGCCTGCATGGCGTTTGCAGGTCACGTTGCCGGCTACACAGCAGGGGAACAGCTGGCGTTGCTGAACCCCACTAACACATTGGCTGGTGTTTTTCTCTGTGCAGCTAGCACTTCCGGGCAAAAACTAGCGGTGTTTGAGCCCAGGGTCAGCAGGAGGAGGAGAGGAGCAGAGTGTAGGCCGAAGCCTGCACTGGTGGCAGCTTTTGTTCTGTTGTGCCAGCGTGGCTTGTGCTGGACACGTTGCCGACTACACAGCAGGGGAACAGCTGGCGGTGCTGAACCCCACTGACACATCACCTAGTGTTTTTTTCTGTGTAGACAACACTTCCAGGTGGCAACTGACAGTGTTGAAACCCAGGGAATCAAAGAGGAGCAGAGTGTAGGCCGAAGCCTGCAGTGGAGCAAGTTGAAAGGGAACCTTTAACCCCCCCCCCAGGCATTTGTTGCTGAAAGAGCCATCTTGTACAGCAGTAATACTGCACATGGAAAATGGTGGCTCCGAAAATTATGCTCCTTGCAAACGCTGAAGTACACACTCATATAATGTGTCCCCTCACACCGTCAAACCATCCCGGAAGTGGGACTTTCCTTTGTAATGTGACACAGCACAGCCGTCATTCCAACCCCCTTGGTGCCGGGCACCACCTCCTCAACGTTGTTTGGTTCTGTCACGGAGCCCGCACTGTAATGTTATCCCTTGGCCATGCACAGTTAGCGGTGCCCGTCTTCTGACATCATGTAGGTGTCAGGCTGGCAGTGCCTGTGCGTCCAAGCTGCCCGAGATCCAACCTTGCAGTGTCATCTAATGTAGTCCCACTGCGGGCCAGGGATCCATGGGCATGCGCAGTGCATATCATCGCCTCTCACTCACCTCCTTCCTGCTTCTTCAGACTGTGCGGCGTCACGGCCGTGGCATGCTATTAGGGATCAGCTGACGCCGCCTAGTCTGAAGAAGCGTGAAGAAGGGGAGTGAGAGGCTAGTATATGCACTGCGCATGGCCATGGATACCAGGCCCACTGTGGGATCACATTAGACGACACTGCGAGGTGTGATTTCGGGCAGCGTGGACGCACAGGCGCAGCCAGGACGACAACAAATGATGTCAGAGGACGGGCAGCGCAAACTGTGCATGGCCAAGGGATAACATAACAGCGCAGGGTCCATGACGGAATCAAACAACGCTAAGGAGGCAGCGCACGGTGCCAAGGGGGTAGCAATGACGGCTGTGCTGCGTCACATTACAAAGGAAAGTCCCACCTCCAGGACGGTTGGACGGTGTGAGGGGACACATTACATGAGTGTGTAGTTCAGCGTTTGCAAGGAGCATAATTTCAAGAGCGACCTTTCCCTTGTGCAGTATTAGTGCTGCACATGGTGGCTCTTTCAGTAACAAACGCCTAGGGGGGGGGGGGGGACAGGTCCCCTTACATTTTAGTTGTGCCAGCGTGGCGGTCGCATGACACGTTGCCGGATACACAGCTGGGGATCAGCTGACGTTACTGAACCCCAATAACAGAGGAGCGACTGTTGACTGTGCACACAGCACTTCCAGGCACCAACTGGCGGTGTTAGAGCCCAGGGACAGCAGGAGGAGCAGATTGGAGGTATTGCCGCACACACAGCTGGGGATCAGCTGACGTTACTGAACCCCAATAACAGAGGAGCGACTGTTGACTGTGCACACAGCACTTCCAGGCACCAACTGGCGGTGTTAGAGCCCAGGGACAGCAGGAGGAGCAGATTGGAGGTATTGCCGCACACACAGCTGGGGATCAGCTGACGTTACTGAACCCCAATAACAGAGGAGCGACTGTTGACTGTGCACACAGCACTTCCAGGCACCAACTGGCGGTGTTAGAGCCCAGGGACAGCAGGAGGAGCAGAGGAACAGAGTGTAGGCCGAAGCCTGATTGGAGCAAGTTGAAAGGAAACCTTTAACCCCCCCCCCAAGACGTTTGTAGCTGAAAGAGCCATGTTGTGCAGCACTAAGGATGCAAAAGGAAAAGGTTGCTCTTTTAATTATGCTCCTTGCAAACACCGAAGTAAACACTAAAAATGTGTCCCTTTATACCGTTAAACCGTTCCGGAGGTGCGAATTTCCTTCGTAATGGGACACAGCACAGCTGTCATTCCTATCCCCTTGATGCCGTGCGCTGCCTCCTCAGCGTTGTTTTAAGCTGCCACGGAGCCTGCGCTGTTCTGTTAGCCCTTGGCCATGCCCAATTAGCGCTGCCTGTCTTCTGACATAATTTGGTGTCAGGCTGTCAGTGCCTGTGCGTCCACGCTGCTCCAGATCCCACCTCGCAGTCTCATCTAACGTAATCCCACTGCGGGCCTTGGAACCATGGGCATGCACAGTGCATAACCTCGACTCTCACTCCCCTCCTTCCCTCTTCTTCAGACTGTGCGGTGTCACGGCCGTGGCATGCTAGGGATCAGCTGACGGCGCACAGTCTAAAGAAGGCGGAGGGAAATGAGCGAGAGCCCGAGGGGAAGATATGCACTGCGCATGCCCATGGATCCCAGGCCCGCAGTGTGACTCAATCAGAAGACACTGCGAGGCGGGATCTCGGGCACCGCGGCCGCACAGGCGCAGCCAGCCTGACACCAAATTATGTCAGAAGACAGGCAGCGCAAATAGGGCATGCCCAAGGGATAACAGAACAGCGCAGGCTCCGTGACAGCTTAAAACAACGCTGAGGAGGCAGCGCATGGCACCAAGGGGGTAGGAATGACGGCTGTGCTGCGTCACATTACGAAGGAAAGTCCCAGCTCCGGGACGGTATAACGGTATCAGTGAACACATTTTATAAGTGTTAAGTTCTGCGTGTGCAAAGAGCTAAAAAAAAAGAGCTACCTTTTCCTTGTGCAGCATTACTGCTGCACAAGATGGCTCTTTCAGTAACAAACGACGGGGGGGGGGGGGACAGGTTCCCTTACATTTAGGTTGTTGTGCCAGCGTGGCGGTCGCAGGACACATTGCCGGCTACACAGCTGGGGATCAGCTGACGTTACTGAAACCCAATAACACTGGGTCGTATGTTTTTACTGTGCAGCCTGCACTTCTGAGCCGCAACTGGCGGTGTTGGAGCCCAGGAATAGCAGTTCAGGTGGTAGAAAGATGAACACAGCAGGAGACCTGGATGACACCCAATTACTTAATCAGGCAGAGGAGTGGCAAATTCCTGCGAGATCCAGGCCTGGTTCATTTTCAGGAAAGTAAGCCGGTCAACGTTATCGGAGGATAGTCGCATGCGACGGTCTGTTAGTACACCACCTGCGGCACTAAAGACACGTTCCGATAAGACACTAGCCGCAGGGCAAGCCAGCACCTCCAATGCATACTGGCTTAGCTCTGGCCATGTATCCAGCTTAGAGACCCAAAACTTGAACGGGGAAGAGCCGTCTGGGAGTACAGTAAGAGGGCAAGCCATGTAGTCTGTCACCATCTGACGGAACCGTTGCCTCCTGCTGACTGGAGCCGCCGGTGATGGTGTAGACATTTGGGGCGGGCACACAAAAGTGTGCCAGAGTTGTGCCATACTGGGCTTGCCTTGGGCAGAGGCACTGCTTCTGCTCCCTCTTTGGGCAGAGCCTCCCCCACTGCCTCGACGCACTGAGCTGCTTTGTAAAGCACTAGCAGCACTCCTCTCAGTTGGACAGGAGAAGATGATGGAATTCACCAGTGTGTCGTGGTACTCCCGCAATTTACGCTCCCGGGTCAACGCAGGGATGAGGTTTTGGACGTTGTCCCGGTAGCGAGGATCGAGGAGGGTGAACACCCAATAATCAGGCATGTTGAGAATGTGGTCGATGCGGCGGTCGTTTCTCAGGCACTGCAGCATGAAATCCACCATGTGCTGCAGAGTGCCAACCGGCCCAGAAACGCTGTCCCCTGCTTGAGACATGATCTCTGCCCGCTCGTCATCACCCCACCCTCGCTGTACACACTGACCACTGGACAATTGTGTCGCTCCCTCCTCTGGACGGAGCTCTTCCTCCTCCATTGACTCCTCCTCATCCTCCTCACAAATTGGCCCCTGCGTACCCCTTTGTGAGGAACCACGTGGCGCTGACTCTCCAGAAGCTGATGGAAAAGGTGACTCCTCATCCTCCACCTCTTCCACCACATCATCCCTTAACCCTTGCAAAGTTTGCTGAAGCAGGCAGATAAGGGGGACAGTCATGCTGACTAGTGCATCATCTGCACTTGCCATCCGCGTGGAATAATCAAAAGGACGCAAAACCTGGCAGACGTCCTTCATAGTGGCCCACTCTGTGGTTGTGAAGTCTGATCGGCGCTGACTGCGACTTCTTTGCGCCTGATGCAGCTGGTACTCCATAACTGCTTGCTGCTGCTCACACAACCGCTCCAACATATGTAACGTGGAATTCCACCGGGTAGGTAGGTCACATATGATGCGGTGTTCCGGAAGGCGGAATCGGCGCTGCAGAGCAGCAATGCGGGATCTGGCCAAGCTGGAACGCCGCAAGTGAGCACACTCTAGGCGGACCTTGTGCAGCAGGGCATCAAGATCCGGATAGTCCCTCAGAAAACTCTGCACAACCAAATTGAGCACATGTGCCAGACATGGGATGTGAGTGAGGTTGCCAAGGGCCAAAGCTGCCACCAGATTTCGGCCATTGTCACACACTACCATGCCTGGCTGGAGATTCGCTGGCAGTAACCACACATCGCTCTCCTGCTTTATGGCATTCCAGAGCTCCTGCGCTGTGTGGCTTCGATGCCCCAATGAAACTAGTTTCAAGACGGCCTGCTGACGTTTGGCCACGGCTGTGCTCATGTCGGTCATAGGTAAACGTTCACGGGTCCATGTGGGGGTGGACTGTGACGGATCCTGCAGAGAGGAATCAGAGGAACTGGTGTAAGAGGAGGAGTCGATGCGTACAGACTGGATTCCTGCAATCCTTGGAGTGGGCAGGACACGTCCTGCGCCACTCGCACGATCTGTACCTGGCTCAACAACATTAACCCAATGGGCAGTGAGGGAAACATATCGCCCCTGTCCATGCTGACTGGTCCACGCATCGGTGGTGAGATGGACCTTGCTACTGACGGCGTTCAGTAGCGCATGTTTTATGTTTGCCTCAACATGCCTGTGCAGGGCAGGGACAGCCTGCCTGCTGAAGTAAAAGCGGCTGGGCACCTTGTACTGTGGGACTGCCAATGCCATCAAGTCACGGAAGCTGTCAGTCTCCACCAGCCTGAACGAGAGCATTTCCAGGGACAACAGTTTGGCAATGCCTGCATTCAGAGCCTGTGCTCGGGGGTGGTTGGCCGAGAATGCCCGCCTTTTCTCCCATGCCTGTACTACCGATGGCTGTAGAGTAGACTGGGAGTGTGAGGATGACTGGGAAGGTGGTGCTGTGGGTGGAATTACACAAGGTCTCTGGGAGGAAGCCAAACCAGCTGTGCGTGAGCTGGAGGAAGAGGCAACACGAGCTGAAGAGGTGGTAGCTGCCGCTGTTGGTTGGCCTACATCTTCAGTGTGTTTCTGTAACTCCACCGCGTGCCTGGTCCGCACATGTTTCCACATATTTGTGGTATTGAGGTTGCTGACATTTTTCCCTCTTTTTACTTTATGATGACACAGCTTGCATTTGACAAAACAAATGTCATCTGCAACTGTGTCAAAAAAGGACCAGGCACTGCAAGTCTTGGGAGCGCCCTTTTTGGCTTTGGAAAGAGACAGGCTCCTAACGGGTGCCAAAGTGGAGGCTCCAGGCTCCGCAGTCTTCCCCCTCCCTCTCCCTCTTTGGCCCGTAAGAGGAAGCTCTTCCTCTGAGCTGCTCCCACCACCTTCCTGTTCCTCACGCCACGATGGGTCAAGGACCTCATCATCTCCACTACCCTCTGCCACCAACTGCTCCTCCTGGGTAGTCTCAGCAGCACAGTACGCACGAGAAAGCGGCACCTGAGTTTCATCATCAGATGCGTACTGCGCTGTGGTCACCGGAGGCACTGGCCCACCTGCCTCTTCAGAGTCAGAGAGAAAAAGGTGTTGGGCATCACTGCACACTGCCTCTTCTTCCATTTCTCCAATGCTGCTTGGCTGGCCCCCTGTTTCCAAGCCAAGAGATTCAGAGAACAGAAGTAGAGACGGCTCCTGTCCTGGGCTCTCTGACTGCCTGGCCAATTTGGCAGGTGGTGAAGAGACAGATGGCTGCTCTCCAGTGCTCTGTGCCTGAGAGGATGTGGCACTAACTGAAGTCGATGCCGAGGCGTTAGCTGCCATCCACCCGACAACGGCTTCAATTTGGTCTTCACGCAGCAGCGGTGCACGGCGCTCTCCGACAAAGCTGCGCATGAAGGACTGTTCCCTGCTGAAACTGAGTGACGACGAGTCACCGGCGCCCGCAGCAGGCACAGAATCACCACGTCCTCTCCCTGCTCCTCTCCCTGCTCCGCGCCCACGCCCACGTGCCTTACTCCCTGCCCTCTTCATCTTGGTTGACAGATAAAGATAAGCAGAAAAGTACTAAGGCCTTAGTGTGCTTATTCCTGTAATGCTCCTCCTAACAGGTGTAAGAAACACTAATGTTGTAAATTGTGGACTAAACTTTATTATTTTGCAAATGTGGCCTACACAAGTGTAAGTTGTGTTTGGTGAACTTAACCTTTTTTTTGGTGCAGATCGGGCTACAGAGCTAGTTTAAATCACACGGAGACCGTGCAGACAGCCGTAAACGGCGCTGCAAGGCCAAGAAACCCTCCTCTCGGTTATCCTATATAGTGTTTTTCCACTATTTAGCTGGATACGAGTGGAAAGACACTAATAGGAATTTTTTTTTTCAAATTTTAAACTGGCTGCACTATTTGAAAAAAAGGAAATTGTTTTTCAAGGTATGAGGCAGTAACGCACCCTGAGCTGAATCCAACCGGCTATGGCTGCACACAGACTACAGGGCGAGCTGCGCTCACACAGAGACCGTGCAGACAGCCGTAAACGGCGCTGCAAGGCCAAAAAACCCTCCTCTAGGTTATCCTATATAGTGTTTTTCCACTATTTAGCTGGATACGAGTGGAAAGACACTAATAGGAATTTTTTTTTTCAAATTTTAAACAGGCTGCACTATTTGAAAAAAAGGAAAATTTTTCTCAAGGTATGAGCCAGTAACGAACCCTGAGCTGAATCCAACCGGCTATGGCTGCACACAGACTACAGGGCGAGCTGGGCTCACACGGAGACCGTGCAGACAGCCGTAAACGGCGCTGCAAGGCCAAAAAACCCTCCTCTCGGTTATCCTATATAGTGTTTTTCCACTATTTAGCTGGATACGAGTGGAAAGACACTAATAGGAATTTTTTTTTTCAGATTTTAAACAGGCTGCACTATTTGAAAAAAAGGAAAATTTTTCTCAAGGTATGAGCCAGTAACGAACCCTGAGTTGAATCCAACCGGCTATGGCTGCACACAGACTACAGGGCGAGCTGGGCTCACACGGAGACCGTGCAGACAGCCGTAAACGGCGCTGCAAGGCCAAAAAACCCTCCTCTAGGTTATCCTATATAGTGTTTTTCCACTATTTAGCTGGATACGAGTGGAAAGACACTAATAGGAATTTTTTTTTTCAAATTTTAAACAGGCTGCACTATTTGAAAAAAAGGAAAATTTTTCTCAAGGTATGAGCCAGTAACGAACCCTGAGCTGAATCCAACCGGCTATGGCTGCACACAGACTACAGGGCGAGCTGGGCTCACACGGAGACCGTGCAGACAGCCGTAAACGGCGCTGCAAGGCCCAAAAACCCCCCTCTAGGTTATCCTATGTAGTGTTTTTCCACAATAGAGCTGGAGACTGGTGGAAAAACACTAATAGGAAATTTGAGAAAAAATGTGCAGCAGGCTGCACTAAGAGCAAAAAAGAACAACTGTGTGAGGCAGTGTGAACCCCCCCTGAGCTGAATACAACCGGGTATATGGCTGCACACAGACTACAGAGTGAGCTGCACACACACACACACACAGAGACCTTGCAGAACGCTGTTAAAACAGCGCTGCAAGGCAAGAGCAAGGTGAACAGTGAAGAACACAGAGCGTTTTGCTAAATTAGCCTTTGGAAAGGAAAATAAAGCAATTAGCTAGCTCGACTGGCCCTCAGTTAGAACACAGCGTCCTGTCCCTAACTGAAATCACAGCAGAGTGAGCGCAAAATGGCGGCAGCGCTTTTTTATAGTGCAGAGTGACATCATTTCAGCAGCCAATCCCAGCCTTGCCAGTACTTACATGCCCACCATGCTAAACAGGATGTGCCCACACTTTCATTCATTCCTCATTGGCTGCTGCGTTCAATTTGAATTCTGGGAACTTCCGATTCCGGTATCCGATACGCGGGAAGTATCGGAATTCAGTATCGGAATTCCGATACCGCAAATATCGGCCGATACCCGATACTTGCGGTATCGGAATGCTCAACACTACTAGTGATCGTCTCACAAAGCCGGGGTTTTGGCAGAAAGCCAAAGTCCTGAAGAACTAGTAACAACCTAGTCACACTGGCATTTTTCCCCTTCCTTTTCCTCATCCATCTCAGGGGCACATGGTCTTAAACTCGCCTGAACTTTTGGCCTAGCAGGTAATACCTCAGAGTGTCAATTGTCCATTTTATTTCTAAGTATTTTATTTACGGTAGCATAATGCTTTTCACAGGAGAAGAGTTTCCTACTTAGGTATAGGTATAGATGTTCCAAACCATTTATCTCCTGTGACAACATGGCTCTCAAAGCAATCTCTGAGGCATCTGTCTGGACCACAAACTCCTTACTGAATTCAGGTGTGACCAAGGTAAGCTTCAAATTTTTGAACACCATCTGAGCTTTGCAAGATCGCTTAGGCATTATCGTATTTGTGCCCTTAAGAAGGTCATTCAGGAGTGCAGCTATCATGGTGAAATTCAGGATAAACCGAAGATAGCATCTCACAATTACCAGAAATGCCCTAACCTGTTTCTTTGAGATCGGATTTGTTCAATATGGGATCGCCTTTACTTTTTCATTTGCAGACTTTTTTCGCCCCTCCCAAAGATGAAGCCTAAGTATTAGGCTTCCTCTTTCCCAAGATGCACTGCTTTGGGATTATGCTAAACCCCGCCTTCCTCGGAGCATCCAGTGCCGCCTGCACCTTCTGCAGATGACTTTCCCAATCCAGGCTAAAGATCATAATATCATGCAGGTAAGGTACAGCATACTTCTTTTGAAAGGCTAGGACAGATCCATGGCCCTCTCAAAGGTGACTAGGGCTCCTTGCAGCCCTAAATGCATTCTGGTGTATTGGAAGCAATCATCAAGTGTAGAGAAGGCCGTCTACTCCTTTGCCCTTTGGGAAAGGAGAATTTTCCAGTACTCTTATGTTAGGTGAAGAGTAGTGATGTATCGGGGTGACCCTAGCCTCTCACTGAGTTCATTGTCCCGTGGCATCAGATACACATCAAACTTTGACACCTTATTCAGCTTAATATAATAATTACAAAAGCTCCATTCTCCATTCGCCATAAGTATAATGGGACTAGATCAACCGCTCTTTGATTCCTCAATGATGCCCAGGCTCAACATTCTCTTTATCTCCTTCTAAATCACATCATGATGAGCTTCAGGAAATTTATATGGCTTTAGGTTTACATGTACATACAGTTTCATCAAGATTTAGTGCTCGACAACCTGCGTAGCCCCCAGCAAGACTGAAAACAATTCTCAGTTCAGATGAAACAGTTCTTGGCACTATTGTTTCTGAGCCAGTGATAGTGTCTCTGCTAATGTGACATCCTTGACATTGGCTTTGGGACTGGCCGCCAGGCACATGGCTTCCACCGGTTCCCTGTCTCGCCACAGTTTAAGCAGGCTGATGTGGTACACCTGGTAGGATTTTTCTCTCATTGGCTAGTGGATTTTGTAGTTGACATCACCCAGCTTGTCAGCCACTTATTATGGCCCATCCATTTGGCCAGAAATTTACTTTAGACAGTGAGAAGTGGCTCTAACACCCGATCACCAGGGCTATGCTGTCTCAGCCTTGTTGGTAGAAAAGGGTGCACCGGAATGGTAAAGTTTGAGGTTCGCCCCGAATGCCTAGTGTCCATGCACAGACCCCAAACATGAACTTCTCCAGGAAGTCTGTGTTACTGATTGGGTGTGGCACCCCAAATATCAGCTGTTTCTCACCCTGTATTCTGTGTGACAGGGCTAGGAAAACCAGCGGCTCGGATCAGTAGAAAGTTTGCTACTGCCATTCAAAGCATCGCGGCTCCCACAATGTCAGATGATATTGTGAGCCAGAAGCTGTGACCGGTGGTAAAAAGGTTACCACTGGTGACAAGCGTCGTCTGATGAGAGAGTACGACTCTCATTAGCGTACGCCTGCTGTCGCTGATAACAGTGAGAACAAGCACAGCTGACGGGCATATTCATTAGCCGGCGCCTGTGCTATAAATACATTTTTTTTTCAAAAATGACAAGGGGCCTACATTTGATAACCAGTGCAGGCAAAACCGACAGCAGCAGGCTGCAGCCCTCAGCTGTCAGCTTTATAATGGCTGAATATCAAGAAAGATAGGTTCCATTCCATTTTTTAAAAATTATTTTAAAAAATAATTTAAAAAAATGGCATGGGGTCTCCTCAATTTTTGACAACCAGTCAAGCTAAAGCAGACAGCTTGGGGCTAGTATTCTTAGACTGCTATGGAGCCATGGATATTGCCCCCCATCCCAAAAATAGCAACCCATCGCTGCAAAAAAAGGTGCATCTATTAGCTGCGCTAATTCTGGAGCTTTGCCCGCCTCTTCCCACTTTCTCAGGTGCACTTTGAAGTGGAGTAATATTTATGGGGTTGATATCAGCTGTGTTATGGCCGCTGGCATCAATCCCAGAGGCTAGTAATGGAGAAGCATCTATAAGACACACTCATTACTAATCCCATAGTTAGATTGTAAAAAAAAAACACAGCCAGAATACTCCTTTATTTGAAAAATAAAATTCAAAAGCAAAGTTTTACTCACCTTTATGCCTAATCCACTGAAGCACATGTCGCCTGTAAAAGAGAGAAAATATTTAGTGATGAATGAGTACCTTCAGCACTATTCGTTACTCGCCGGGGCTGTTCATTACTTGGCAAGTAATTAACTCTTCGGTATATTCATGTAACCCACCCAGCATGTTTGGCACTTTATTTGCAGCCATTGAACATGCTGGGCTTGCTTGCCAATCACAGTTATGCCGTCGTCATCTTTGGTGTGGCATTACTGTGATTGGCTGGCCTTACTGCATCATAGAGGATATTTAAGTCCTGCCGACACCATTTTGCACACATAACATGTGGAAACGACGTAGTGAGAGTGTAGTGTGACTGTAGGGAGAGTGAAAGCAGCATATAGAAAGAGTTTTTGATTCCAAAAAGCTCTTATTAGAGTGAAGATTAGTTCTCTGTTATGTTGAGATAGCGTAAGGGAGAGATTTAATATGAGGGAAGGAGAAAGGCAGGCATGGTGTTAGCATTGCAAGTACATGCTGCAGATCTCTGCTAGGTTGCTTTGTGTATACTGTAGGGAAAGATTGTGGGAGTAGGGGGAGAGGCAGGGTTTCATATCCAGTACCATAATATAAAAAAAGCTTTTTTTAATTTTTTTTACAGCTAAATAATATTCCTCAGTCCCAGCATATACTAAAATGCTCTATTTTTACAGCTAATTAATATTCTTCAGTGACAGCATATACTAAACATCTTTTTTATATGTAAACAATATTCCTTGCCTATTGCTGAAATAGCGAATATAAATCTAGCAGTTGTGCGATTGGCACAAAGCCAGCTGAGGTACGCAAATGTCACTATTTACCAGTAATTTGCCTGAGTTTGCTGCTGGCATGTGTCATAAAGGCAATATAACGAAAAATTACTCAGCTATTGGTTAAAAAAATAGCGTATAATTTTCTAGCAGTTGTGCAACTGGTGCAAAGCCTGCTGAGACACGCAAGAGTCACTATATACCTGTAATTTCCCTGAGTCTGCTGTTAGCGTGTGTCATAAAGGCGATAGCTAGTGATGGGCGAGCATTAAAATGCATGGGTGCTCAATGCTTGGGTCGAGCAAATTGGAATATTTGGGTACTCGACCCGAGCAATGAGCCCAATGTAATTCTATGGGAAACCAGAGTATTTTTACCGTGATCCCCCGGGGGTCCTTTTAAGGTCTAAAAACATCTGAAAATGATGGAAACACTGCTCACATGACTTGGGAACAGCATGGGGATCACCCCTGGAAGCATTTCTGACTCCTAGGTCACAGCTGTAAGCAATGTTGTCAGAGTTTAACGCCATTTTTAGAGGAACACCAAAAACATACAAAAACAAGACCAAAATGGATTTTGCTGGGAAATATGTTAAGGTCCATCCTTTCCAGGGTAATGACTTGTATATAAGGCAAAATAATTAACCCCAGACAAAAATGTTCCTCTAACACTTGGGATATGGTCAGACGCAGCGTTTTTGATGCGTTTTTCAACTTTAACTTTGCTTTCAACAATACAAATGCATTCACTGGGAAATGTCATTGTAACATTTAACAACCCTAGCTGGCCATGTGTTGTGTGACACATAAGGAGACACATCTTGTTTAATTTTTGAAGGATAGACTCTTAAATATATAAAGCCTATTTTTAGAGGGGCATCAGGGGGCATTAATATTCTTAAAGGGCCATTATTAAACAGTGGGTCTCCTATGCTGCTATTGCCTATGCTGTGAGTGGCTGGGCTGCCAAGAATTACGAAGTACCCCAATACCCCTTTCACGAGAGGTACAGAAGGGCTTCCTGAAAAAATGTTCCATTGAATGCAAGGCCTGCCCTGCTATCAAGTCATATGCACCCCAAGAATCCTTTGAATCCAGGTACTGGATGGCCACAGGAAAATCCACTTCACATCAGTCATTTTGTAATCCCATACTGTTCTCTTATGTATTGACTGCAAGGTCTGCTGTGCTACCAAGTTATATGCACCTCAATAAGCCTTTGAACTCAGGTACTGGATGGCCACAGGAAAATCCACTTCACGTTAGTCATTTTGCAATCCCATACTGTTTTCTTATGTATTAACTGCAAGGCCTGCCCTGCTACCAAGTTATATGCACCCCAATAAGCTTTTGAACCCAGGTGCTGGTTGGCCACAGGAAAATCCACTTCACATTAGTCATTTTGTAATCCCATACTGTTTTCTTATGTATTGACTGCAAGGCCTGCCCTGCTACCAAATCATATGCACCCCAATAAGCCTTTGAACCCAGGTACTGGATGGACACAGGAAAACCCACTTCACATTCTTCAGTTGGTCCTGCCGTACTGTTTCCTTATGCATTGAATGCAAGGCTGCCTTGACCCAAATTTGCACGCAACACAATCCCCCCTTGGAAGAAACATGGAGGAGAGCCTCATAAAAAACTGTCCCATTACAAAGAAGTGGGTCTCCTAGATTCGTAATGCCGATGCACTACGTGCATGGGCTGACAAACATTTACTCATGGGGATACATTTTTAAAAAATATTTTATGGGCAACATAGACACACTTGCCAAAAATTGGATTGGCTGTAGCAACACGGAACACGTTAACCCTGGTGATCTAGTGGAGGAGAATGATGAAACGTTGAGGAAGACCTCATTAAAAACTTGGCCCAATGTAAAGGAGTGGGTCCCCTAGACTTGTAATACCCATACACTAAGTGCATGGGCTGACAAACATTTCCCCATGGGGGTACATTTTTAAAAAATATTTTATGGGGATCATAGACACCCTTGCAAACAAATTGACTGTCTGTAGCAGAAAGGAGCACTTTAACTCTGGTGATCTAGTGGCGGAGAATGATGAGACGTTGATGAAGGCCTCATTAAAAACTAGGCCCAATTTAACCCCTTTACCCTCAAGGGTGGTTTGCACGTCAATGACCAGGCCAATTTTTACAATTCTGACCACTGTCCCTTTATGAGGTTATAACTCCGAAACGCTTCAACGGATCCTGGTGATTCTGACATTGTTTTCTCGTGACATATTGTACTTCATGATAGTGGTAAAATTTCTTTGATAGTACCTGCGTTTATTTGTGAAAAAAACGGAAATTTGGCGAAAATTTTGAAAATTTCGCAATTTTCAAACTTTGAATTTTTATGCAATTAAATCACAGAGATATGTCACACAAAATACTTAATAAGTAACATTTCCCACATGTCTCCTTTACATCAGCATAATTTTGGAACCAAATTTTTTTTTTGTTAGGGAGTTATAAGGGTTAAAAGTTGACCAGCAATTTCTCATTTTTACAACACCATTTTTTTTTAGGGACCACGTCTCATTTCAAGTCATTTTGAGGGGTCTATATGATAGAAAATTCCCAAGTGTGACACCATTCTAAAAACTGCACCCCTCAAGGTGCTCAAAACCACATTCAAGAAGTTTATTAACCCTTCAGGTGTTTAATAGGAATTTTTGGAATGTTTAAATAAAAATGAACATTTAACTTTTTTACACAAAAAATTTACTTCAGCTCCAATTTGTTTTATTTTACCAAGGGTAACAGGAGAAAATGGACCCCAAAAGTTGTCCAATTTGTCCTATGTGGCAGTAAACCACTGTTTGGGCGCATGGGAGAGCTCGGAAGGGAAGGAGCGCCGTTTGACTTTTCAATGCAAAATTGACAGGAATTGAGATGGGACGCCATGTTGCGTTTGGAGAGCCCCTGATGTGCCTAAACATTGAAACCCCCCACAAGTGACACCATTTTGGAAAGTAGACCCCCTAAGGAACTTATCTGGATGTGTGGTGAGCACTTTGACCCACCAAGTGCTTCACAGAAGTTTATAATGCAGAACCGTAAAAATAAAAAATCATATTTTTTCACAAAAATTATATTTTTGCCCCCAATTTTTTATTTTTCCAAGGGTAAGAGAAGAAATTGGACCTCAAAAGTTGTTGTCCAATTTGTCTTGAGTACGCTGATACCCCATATGTGGCAGTAAACCACTGTTTGGGCGCATGGGAGAGCTCGGAAGGGAAGGAGCGCCGTTTGACTTTTCAATGGAAAATTGACAGAAATTGAGATGGGACGCCATGTTGCGTTTGGAGAGCCACTGATGTGCCTAAGCATTGAAACCCCCCACAAGTGACACCATTTTGGAAAGTAGACCCCCTAAGGAACTTATCTAGAGGTGTGGTGAGCACTTTGACCCACCAAGTGCTTCACAGAAGTTTATCATGCAGAACCGTAAAAATAAAAAATCATATTTTTTCACAAAAATTATATTTTTGCCCCCAATTTTTAATTTTTGCAAGGGTAAGAGAAGAAATTGGACCTCAAAAGTTGTTGTCAAATTTGTCCTGAGTACGCTGATACCCCATATGTGGCAGTAAACCACTGTTTGGGCGCATGGGAGAGCTCGGAAGGGAAGGAGCGCCGTTTGACTTTTCAATGCAAAATTGACAGGAATTGAGATGGGACGCCATGTTGCGTTTGGAGAGCCACTGATGTGCCTAAACATTGAAACCCCCCACAAGTGACACCATTTTGGAAAGTAGACCCCCTAAGGAACTTATCTGGATGTGTGGTGAGCACTTTGACCCACCAAGGGCTTTACAGAAGTTTATAATGCAGAGCCATAAAAATAAAACAAAATTTTTTTCCCACAAAAATTATTTTTTAGCCCCCAGTTTTGTATTTTCCCTAGGGTAACAGGAGAAATTGGACCCCAAAAGTTGTTGTCCAATTTGTCCTGAGTACGCTGATACCCCATATGTGGGGGAAAACCACCGTTTGGGCGCATGGGAGGGCTCGGAAGGGAAGGAGCGCCATTTGGAATGCAGACTTTGATGGAATGGTCTGCAGGCGTCACATTGCGTTTGCAGAGCCCCTAATGTACCTAAACAGTAGAAACCCCCCACAAGTGACACCATTTTGGAAAGTAGACCCCCTAAGGAACTCATCTTGATGTGTTGTGAGAGCTTTGAACCCCCAAGTATTTCACTACAGTTTATAACGCAGAGCCGTGCAAATAAAAAATATTTTTTTTTCCACAAAAATTATATTTTAGCCCCCAGTTTTGTATTTTTCCAAGGTTAGCAGGAGAAATTGGACCCTAAATGTTGTTGTCCAATTTGTCCTGAGTACGCTGATACCCGATATGTGGGGGGGAACCACCGTTTGGGCGCATGGGAGGGCTCGGAAGGGAAGGAGCATCATTTGGAATGCAGACTTAGATGGATTGGTCTGCAGGCGTCACATTGCGTTTGCAGAGCCCCTAATGTACCTAAACAGTAGAAACCCCCCACAAGTGACCCCATATTGGAAACTAGACCCCTCAATGAACTTATCTAGATGTGTTGTGAGAACTTTGAACCCCCAAGTGTTTCACTACAGTTTATAACGCAGAGCCGTGAAAATAAAAAATCTTTTTGTTTTCCCACAAAAATTATTTTTTAGCCCCCAGTTTTGCATTTTCCCAAGGGTAACAGGAGAAATTGGTCCACAAAAGTTGTTGTCCAATTTGTCCTGAGTACGCTGATACCCCATATGTGAGGGTAAACCCCTGTTTGGGCACACAGGAGAGCTCGGAAGGGAAGGAGCACTGTTTTACTTTTTCAACGCAGAATTGGCTGGAATTGAGATCGGACGCCATGTCGTGTTTGGAGAGACCCTGATGTGCCGAAACAGTGGAAACCCCGCAATTATAACTGAAACCCTAATCTAAACACACCCCTAACCCTAATTCCAACGGTAACCCTAACCACACCTCTAACCCTGACACACCCCTAACCCTAATCCCAACCCTATTCCCAACTGTAAATGTAATCTAAACCCTAACCCTAACTTTAGCCCCAACCCTAACTGTAGCCCCAACCCTAACCCTAGCCCTAACCCTAACCCTAGCCCTAACCCTAGCACTAACCCTAGCCCTAATCCTAGCCCTAACCCTAACCCTAGCCCTAACCCTAACCCTAGCCCTAACCCTAACCCTAACCCTAGCCCTAACCCTAACCCTAGCCCTAACCCTAGCCCTAACCCTAGCCCTAGCCCTAACCCTAGCCCTAATGGGAAAATGGAAATAAATACATTTTTTTTTATTTTTCTCTAACTAAGGGGGTGATGAAGGGGGGTTTGATTTACTTTTATAGCGGGTTTTTTAGCGGATTTTTATGATTGGCAGCCGTCACACACTGAAAGACCCTTTTTATTGCAAAAAATATTTTTTGCAATACCACATTTTGAGAGCTATAATTTTTCCATAGTTTGGTCCACAGAGTCATGTGAGGTCTTGTTTTTTGTGGGACGAGTTGACGTTTTTATTGAAAACATTTTCGGGCACGTGACATTTTTTGATCGCTTTTTATTCCGATTTTTGTGAGGAAGAATGACCAAAAACCAGCTATTCATGAATTTCTATTAGGGGAGGCGTTTATACCATTCCGCGTTTGGTAAAATTGATAAATCAGTTTTATTCTTCGGGTCAGTACGATTACAGCGATACCTCATTTATATCATTTTTTTATGGTTTGGCGATTTTATACGATAAAAACTATTTTACAGAAAAAATAATTATTTTTGCATCGCTTTATTCTCAGGACTATAACTTTTTTATTTTTTTGCTGATGATGCTGTATGGTGGCTCGTTTTTTGCGGGACAATATGACGCTTTCAGCGGTACCATGGTTATTTATATCTGTCCTTTTGATCGCGTGTTATTCCACTTTTTGTTCGGCGGTATGATAATAAAGCGTTGTTTTTTGCCTCGTTTTTTTTTTTTTTTTTTCTTACGGTGTTTACTGAAGGGGTTAACTAGTGGGACAGTTTTATAGGTCGGGTCGTTACGGACGCGGCGATACTAAATATGTGCACTTTTATTGTTTTGTTTTTTTTATTTAGATGAAGAAATGTATTTATGGGAATAATATATATTTTTTTTTTTCATTATTTTGGAATTTTTTTTTTTATTTTTTTTTACACATTTGGAAACATTTTTTCTTACTTTTTTACTTTGTCCCAGGGGGGCACATCACAGATCAGTGATCTGACAGTTTGCACAGCACTCTGTCAGATCACTGATCTGACATGCAGCGCTGCAGCCTTCACAGTGCCTGCTCTGAGCAGGCTCTGTGAAGCCACCTCCCTCCCTGCAGGACCCGGATCCGCGGCCATCTTGGATCCGGGGCTGGAGGAAGCAGGGAGGGAGGTGAGACCCTCGCAGCAACGCGATCACATCGCGTTGCTCCGGGGGTCTCAGGGAAGCCCGCAGGGAGCCCCCTCCCTGCGCGGTGCTTCCCTGCACCGCCGGCACATCGCGATCATCTTTGATCGCGGTGTGCCAGGGGTTAATGTGCCGGGGGCGGTCCGTGACCGCTCCTGGCACATAGTGCCGGATGTTAGCTGCGATAAGCAGCTGACACCCGGCCACGATC
Source organism: Ranitomeya imitator (assembly GCF_032444005.1). NCBI lineage: Eukaryota > Metazoa > Chordata > Amphibia > Anura > Dendrobatidae > Ranitomeya > Ranitomeya imitator. Next base: position 545,458,330 of record NC_091284.1, on the reverse strand, counting down.
GGCCGCGCTCCCCCCGTGAGCGCGGCCGATCGGCTATGACGTACTATCCCGTCCAGGGTCAGATAAGCCCAGGGCACCTCGACGGGATAGTACGTCTAAGGTCACAGAGGGGTTAAAGGAGCGGGTCTCTTATACTTGTAATGTCCATACAGTAAGTGCAAGGGCTGACGAACATTTCCCCATGAGGGGTACATTTTTAAAAAATATTTTATGGGCACCATAGACACCCTTGCCAAAACCTGACTGGTTGTAGCAGAAAGGAACTCGTTAAATCTGGTGATCTAGTGGCGGAGAATGATGAGACGTTGATGAAGGCCTCATTAAAAACTAGGCCTAATTTAAAGGAGCGGGTCTCTTATACTTGTAATGCCCATACAGTAAGTGCAAGGGCTGACGAACATTTCCCCATGAGGGGTACATTTTAAAAAAATATTTTATGGGCACCATAGACACCCTTGCCAAAACCTGACTGGTTGTAGCAGAAAGGAACTCGTTAAATCTGGTGATCTAGTGGCGGAGAATGATGAGATGTTGAGGAAGTCCTCATTAAAAACTAGGCCCAATGTAAAGGAGCAGGTTTCCTAGACTTGTAATGCCCATACACTAAGTGCATGGGCTGACAAACATTTCCCCATGGGGAGTACATTTTTTAAAAATATTTTATGGGGATCATAGACACCCTTGCCAAAAATTGGACTGGCTGTAGCAGAACGGAACACATTAACCCTGGTGATCTAGTGGTGGAGAATGATGAGACATTGAGGAAGGCCTCATTAAAAACTAGGCCCAATGTAAAGGAGTGGGTCTCCTTGACTTGTAATGCCCATACACTAAGTGCATGGGCTGACAAACATTTCCCCATGGGGGTACATTTAAAAAAAATATTTTATGGGGATCATAATCACCATTGCCCAAAAAATGACTGGCTGTAGCACAATGGAAGACATTAACCCTGGTGATCTAGTAGCAGAGACTGATGAGACGTTGATGAAGGTCTCATTAAAAACTAGGCCCAATGTGAAGGAGGGAGTCTCTTAGACTTGTAGCCCATACACCTGGTGTTTGTATGGTTGTGGATGATGATGATAAGGAGGATAACACCAAACTGACCAAATCAGGAAGTGTATACCCATGTATGGTTGTGAAGAGGTGCATGAGAATACACCTTCACAAAAAAGACAATGTATTTGAGGTCATGTTTCGCTGTTTTCATTCGGTGGTGTACAGAAGTCTTGCCTATTTCAGCCCTTGTTCATTTTTAGAAGTCAGCCTGTCAGCATTTTCAGTTGACAGGCAGATGCGCTTATCTGTTATAATTCCACTAGCGGCACTAAAAACCTGCTCTGACAGAACACTAGCAGCAGGGCAGGCCAGGACCTCCAAGGCGTAGAGAGCCAATTCATGCCAGTTCTCCAGCTTGGATACCCAATAATTAAATGGCACAGAGGAATCACAGAGGATGTTTATTTGATCAGCAAGGTACTCCCTCAGCATCTTCCCAAACATTGCACTTCTTGTGACAGCACCCCTTGCCTCTGTGACGGCATGATGGGAGGGTCTGAAAAAACTGTCCCAGAACTTTGCCTTTGTTCCCCTGCCTGAGCTGGATTGTACTTCTGTCTCTCTCACTTGGACTCCTTGGTTGTACAAAAACTCTGACGTCTGCTGCCAGCGTTCTCAGATTGGAATTTTTTTAGTAATACCGCTACAAGGGCCCTTTGGTACTGCAACATTTTAGTACACCTGTCTGCCTCTGGAAGAAGAGATTGAATGTTCTCCATGTAGCGTGGGTCTAGAAGTGTCACCAACCAGTAATGTGTGTCACTGAAAATTTTAATAATGCGAGGGTCACGGTAAACACAGCGCAGCATAAAGTCAGCCATGCGTGCAAGATTGCTAAGAGGCTAGACGTCCGTGTCCTCACCAATAGGACGACTGACCATGCGGTCCTTCTACTAGAATATAGGCTGAACTGGATGGACAAATGTCTTTTTTCGGCCTTACTAACTATGTTATGTTACTATGTTACTACTCATCCTCCTCCTCCCTCTCCTCAGGGCATCCATGCTGAACAGACTGTATGACAGCTGTGCTTATAGTACTATCTATCGCGCCTGAAAGTAGCTCCTGTTCTTCCTCTTCCTCATATTCCTCATTGTCTACCAATCCATGTTTGGATGACATGAGGCTGGGCCGAGTGTAATCACCCTGTATGGTTCCTTGCTTTGTGTCCTCGTGATCCACCTGCAATGCATCCTCTTTAAAGGGAACCTGTCACCTGAACTTGGCGGGACCGGTTTTCGGTCACATGGGCGGAGTTTTCGGGTGTTTGATTCACCCTTTCCTTACCCGCTGGCTGCATGCTGGCCGCAATATTGGATTGAAATTCATTCTATATCCTCCGTAATACACGCCTGCGCAAGGCGGTAAAAAAAGCAGCATGTTCATTAATTTTGCGGATTTTCTGCGTTTTTCCCGCTATTCTATGCATTTGGGAAAAAAACGCACAAAAAACGCACCAAAAACACGTCAAAAACACATGCGGATTTCTGGCAGAATTGTCTGGCTTTTGTCAGGAAAATTTCTGCAAGAAATCTTGACGTGTGCACATAGCCATTCAGCTCACAAATCCTTTCCAATACATGCAGTGTAGAGTTCCAATGCGTGGAGACATCACACACCAGTAGGTGAGCCGAAGCTGCAAACGCTGCAGAAGCACGGCAAGGGTGGCTCAAGCTGAAGCTGACTTTCTAAATTGGGCAGACATTTGGCGTACTTTCACTAGCAGATCTGGCAGCTCCGGGTAGCTTTTGAGAAAACGTTGAATTATGAGGTTAAGCACATGGGCCAGGCAAGGTACATGTGTGAGCTCACCTTGCCTCAGGGCTGCCACCAGGTTCTGGCCATTGTCACACACGGCCATGCCTGGCTGTAGGTTCAGTGGTGTCAGACAAAAATCTGACTGCTCTTTCAGCGCTGTCCACAACTCTTCAGCACTGTGCGGTTTGTCACCTAAGTAGATTAGCTTCAGCACAGCCTGTTGCCGCTTGGCTGTGTTCCAATGACTGGGGTATAGACAAATGAAGGCTGCGCTGGGACAAAAACGTGGATAGGTTTGATGATGGTGCTGGTTGACTGTGGGCAACAACAGGTGCAGGGCACAAAGCATTTTCACATGCACCGTGGACTGGGGATTGGCTTTTATGCAAAACAGTGGAAGAAGCAGTGGTGTCACCTGCAGACAGCGTTCCTGGAGCCTGGGGTTTGGCTCACAAAGTCGAGGTGCTTTGTTGCCATGTGCCTGATCATGCTGGTGGTGGTCAGGCTGGTAGTTTTGTTACCCCTCCTGAAGCGGGCATGACAGGTTCTGTAAGTGGCCTGTTTGGGGTTATTGCAGAGTCTTTAAAAAAAACAGACTCGGGAAGATCTAACAGTTGGAATGGCAACTTCCCTCATTTTGGTGTTACGGGGAACGGATGCACACCTTCTGTCTGCGGTCACCACACTGCTTCTTACTGCCTGTTGGAGTGCTATGCCTTCTTCCCCATGTGTGCTGCTGTCCTTGTTCTGCATGTCCTCCTGCCAGGTTTGGTGAGTTACTATGTAATTCACCACCTCGTCTTCCACATCTGCTCCCTGCTCCTCCTCCTAACTTTCTGGCAATTTTGTCTCATCATCATCCACATCTTGTGACACTACTCAGACTTGACAGTGTGGAAGACGTGGTGGTCGTGGCTAAGTGATTGGAAACAATCCGCTTTCCAACCAACAACCGTTTTACACTGCTCTCGCTTGAATAGTGGTGTGCTTTGGTCCACAAGAAACTGGGACAGGAAGGTTGAGCTAGAAAATGTGGGTCTTTTGTGTGGCCCATTTTCAGCTTGGCCATGGCCTCGTCTTCTGCATGTACATCAGCATCACGTCCACTTCCTCATCCCTTTCCCCTTGCCTAGCCCATTTTAAATAGACTACTGAAATATTTCAAAAGTTCAATGCAAATAGATTAACTTTGAGAAAACTTATATGTGATCAGTATGCCTGAAAAGCAGGATTTGGAGACTACAGATAGACCTGGCATCAGATGGAGATAACAGACTGTTTAAATATGTTGTTAGGGCTGGCGGAACGCACCAAATAATAATATTCAGGAATATGAGGTGCGCTCGCAATCCGGAGTCCACTGTGCAGGGATAATACCTGCTGCTGAACAATGGCGGATGGACCCTTGCTCACACGTGGGTTAAATCTCACCCAGTGTGAATGAAAGCAAACTCTGCTGCTTCACAAAGTCGCTATAACATGCTGCTCCCTGTTATCAGTCACAGGATGCAGCTGAAGACACTAGTGTGATCCCTATGAATCACCCCCACTAAACTGGTGATTGGACTCGCTCTGACCCTCAGTGGCTTTTAAGCCCGCACCTGTGGACGCCCTGAGTCAGATGCAGAGTCCAAGTGGGAATTCCCACCCTACACTGACCGACTGTCAGGAAAGCACACTGAATGCGCACGGTGCCGTACAGGCGGGCACAGCAAATAGACGCTGTACGTGTGCTAAATGTGCTTGGTAGCTTCCACCATTCGCGAACATTCATCAACACATGGAATGGGAATGATTAAGGTGCTTTCATCCATCGACAGACATACATCTACACACACACAATATCAAGTTTATACAAGCGCCGTGCAGCCATGCGAACCTTTTATAGCGGAAGCTCTCCGGGACCTTCCTAGTGATCCAATAGGAGCTTCTACAGGACCTGAGCTTGTGACCCCCAACCTCCAATGAGAGGTTGTCCCTTGGGCGTGCTCAGTGGAGGCAAAGCAGAACTTAGTCCCAGGAGAGTCTGCTCGCCGCTGATCAGTGCTGGTTACTAGAGTTGAGCGACTTTTACTTTTCTAGGATTGAGACGGGTTTCACGACACCCGACTTTGTCAAAAGTCGGATCGGGTGAAATCGGCCAATTATTGCGAAAAGTGGGAGGCCGATCGAAATACGAAACCCAATGCAAGTCAATAGGGAATCAAAATCGGCAGTGAGTGGAGGACAGAAAAACACCTACAGTGCCCATTTTAATGCCAAACACATCAATTCGTATTACTGAAGCTTGTCAATCTTAATTTACTTTATAATAATAGTTAGGCATTGAAAACAGGGGGTCATTTGGCTAAAGTTGTGGGGGGTAGGGCTGGCTCAAGATTTTCGTGGGCCCAGGAAACGCGGAATACGTCACGGCGGTGGAGCAGGGAGAGGAAAGTATTTCAACTTTGCAAGTGCTGTGATCCTGAGCAAGCAGGGGGGCCCACTAGTTGGCACAGGCACAGGGCCCCTCATAGTACGTCGGTGTGTTTGATGGCAGGCGGCGCCTCCCACTGCCAAAGACACTTTTGCGTACTAAGAGGGGCCCTGTGCCAGTGCCAATGAGTATGCCCTCCCACCTGATGAAGGAACCTTCACTTTCATCTCCACCTTCCTCTTTGTCCCCGTGTAAGGTGGTATAGTATGCGGGAAGGGGAACCTGACTTTCAGCAGGGTCAGATTCTGGCTGTGTAGAGTGCAAGGGGAATGTAGTGGTCTGGGTCAATGTACCAGCAGACTCATCTAGCAGTGGCTGGGCAATGGGCAGAATGAGGAGGAAACACAGATATAGGCCCAAAATAAAAAAGTAGGCTAAAAGCAGTTCAAAATTGGTAACAGGACTAAACAGGCGGCATAGCTTTGTTCAGTGGCGGACAACTGTAATAAGTGATTCAGACAGACTTGGTAGGCCTAAAATAAAAATGTAGGCTAAATGCAGTTCAAAATTGGTAACAGGAGTACACAAGCGGCATTGGTTTGTTCAGTGGAGGACAACTGTAATAAGTGGCTCAGACAGACTTAATAGGCCTAAAATAAAAAAGTTGGCTAAACGCAGTTCAAAATTGGTAAGAGGAGTACACAGGCGGCATTGCTTTATTCAGTGGAGGACAACTGTAAGGAGTGGCTGACACTGTTACTAGGCCCAAATAAGTAAGTAGGCTAAATGCAGTTCAAAATTAGTAACAGGAGCACACAGGCGGCATAGCTTTGCTCAGCGGAGGACAACTGTAATGAGTGGCTCAGACAGACTTAGTAGGCCTAAAATAAAAAAGTAGGCTAAATGCAGTTCAAAATTGGTAACAGGAGTACACAGGCGGAATTGCATTGTTCAGTGGAGGACAACTGTAAGGAGTGGCTTACACTGTTACTAGGCCCAAATAAGTAAGTAGGCTAAATGCAATTTAAAATTGGTAACAGGCGTACACAGGCGGCATCGCTTTGTTCAGTGGAAGAGGACAACTGTAAGAAGTGGCTGACACTGTTACTAGGCCCAAATAAGTAAGTAGGCTAAATGCAGTTCAAAATTGGTATCAGGAGTACACAGGCGGCATAGCTTTGTTCAGCGGAGGACAATTGTAATGAGTGGCTCAGACAGACTTAGTAGGCCTAAAATGAAAAAGTTGGCTAAATGCAGTTCAAAATTGGTAACAGGAGTACACAGGCGGCATAGCTTTGTTCAGCGGAGAACAACTGTAATGAGAATCTGACACAGTTACTAGACCCAAATAAGTAAGTAGGCTAAATGCAGTTCAAAATTTTTAACAGGAGTACACAGGCGACATTGCTTTGTTCAGTGGAGGACAACTGTAATGAGTGGCTGACACAGTTAGTAGGCCAAAATAATAAAGTGGGCTAAATGTCTGCCAAAGAATTGTTCATAAATGAACAGGTGGCATAGCTAGGTACAGGGGTGGGCTCCTCTGCTGAGTAGCAGACAGTGGTAGTTGGCGCAAAATATTAACTGGTCTAAATGGAGGCCAGGCCCCTGTATATTTTTACTATCATCTATCTTTTCAACAAATTTGTATTGGCAGTGCCATTGAAGGATTTAACAGCACAGACTACACAGTGGTGGAGCAGGGAGAGGTAAGTTTTGCAAGTGGTAGAGCACTGTTCGAGCTGGGGGGAACACTCTCTCGTGGTGGCGGTACTGGCACAGGGCCCCTCATAAAGACACTTCATTATACTATGAGGGACCCTGTGCCAGTGCTGTCGCCTAAGAGTGGGCACACCCACCTGTCCAGGCAAACGGCACTCGCAAGGGTGCTTGCACCAAGTGTTGACCACGGTCCTGTGGGGGGAGTCAGCCCATTTAGGGAGGTATAAAAATGGCCTATGGTGGACATTCAGCAGCTGCAAATGGAGGAATTAGAGCAGTCAGTAAGAGGAGACCAAAAGCAAGACATTTTTCAGGCAAGCTACGTGTCAGCAAGGGAAGGTGGGGCAAAATAATTTGAAATCCATGATTGGTTCATTTTAATGAAGGTTAGATCATCAACATTTCGGGCAGCCAGACTTGTCCTTTTTTCGGTCAGTATTGAACCAGCAACACTGAAGACTCTTTCTGATAGCACGCTAGCAGCTAGGCTAGCGAGCTCCTGTAATGCATATTCTGCCAATTCAGGCCAGGTGTCTATTTTAGATGCCCAGTAATCAAAGGGGAATGACCTGTGAGGGAGAACATCGATAAGGGAGGAAAAATAATTCGTAACCATACTGGACAAATGCTGTCTCCTGTCACTTTGATTGGATGCAGCATTACCTGTCGTGTCTGCGGACATTGCGAAATCAATCCACTACCTGGTCATAAAACTCCTCTGTCTAACGCCACCTCAGATTTGTGCACCTCTAACACCTCTGCCATGTTGCCCCCCTACAGGTCGTGTGAGAACCATCACCGCCGCTGTGTGCTGGGAATGCCTGAACCAAATGGTCTACAAGAGTTGCTTGTTTGGTAGCCAAGATTTGCTCAAGGTTCTCATGTGGCATGATATTTTTGTAATTTTCCTTTATATCGTGGATCTAGGAGGCAGGCCAACCAGTAATTGTCATCGGTCATCATTTAGATAATGTGGGGGTCCCTTTTTAGGATACGCAAGGCATACTCAGCCATGTGGGCCAATGTTCCAGGCATCAATTCACTGTTTGTGCTGGGTTGAGGAGCACTTTCTTGCAAATCAACATCACTTGTGTCCCGCAAAAACCCTGTATCTGACCTTGCAACGCCACCAGTCTCTATAGCTCCCTGAGAAGCCTTCTCCTCCCATAAATATTCATCCCAATCATCCTCCTCTTCCTCCTCTTCGTCCGCCACTGTTGTGAATTCCGCTCTTGGGCTCCCTCCGGTGGTTGTAAGTAGCATTTTTGTGAGTTCTGCTCTTGGGCTCCCTCCTGTGGTTTTGAGTGGTATGGCTGCTTCTTGGATTTAGCTTCAGCAGCTGTTTTCACTGATCGTCTTTCTGGCTCGGCTATATTAGTCTGGCCTTATCCCTCATTCAATGCCAGTTGTCAATTGTTCCAGCCTGGAGTCATAGCTCTTTGGACTTTCCTGACACTCTGACTAGTTCATCTAAGCTAAGTCCTTGCTTGTCCTTTTACAGTTCACTTGTTGTGGACTTTGTTGTTCAGCACTTTCTTTGTTTTTGTTCATTTGTCCAGCTTTTCAGTATGGATCTATTCAGCTAAGCTGGAAGCTCTGGGCAGCAGAGTTTGCCCTCCACACCTTTAGTCAGGTGTGGAGATTTTTGCATTTCTCTGCGGTGGACTTTTTCTAGTTTTTATTACTGACCGCACAGCGTTCTGTCCTGTACTTTTTCTATCTAGCTAGAAGTGGCCTCCTGTGCTAAATCTTGTTTCATACTACGTATGTCATTTCCTTCTCCTCTCACAGTCATTATTTGTGGGGGGCTAATCTATCCTTTGGGGATTTTCTCTGAGGCAAGATAGCTTTCCTGCTTCTATCTTTAGGGGTAGTTAGCTCTTAGGCTGTGGCGAGATGCCTAGGCAGAGTTAGGAGCATCCCACGGCTACTTCTAGTGTTGTGTTGAGCTTAGGGACTGCGGTCAGTATAGTTACCACCTGCTCAGAGCTAGTCGCATGTCGCTCCTTAATCACCAGATCATAACAGTACAACTGGCCAAAAATGAGCTGAATGCATCTCAAAAGAAGGAAGAGAAAAAGAGTTCTGAGACATTTTTTTTTTCTTTAGTTTGTTTTGTCTTTTTCCTTCCTCTTGATCTCTGGGTGATTCCGGATTTGGATGCGGGTATGGATGTTCAGGGGTTGTTTTCTCGTGTGGATCAGCTTGCTGCAAGAGTACAGAGTATTCAAGATTATGTTGTTCAGACTCCGGCCTTAGAGCCTAGAATTCCTACTCCGGATTTGTTTTACGGGGATAGATCTAAGTTTTTGAACTTTAAAAATAACTGCAAATTGTTTTTTGCTCTGAAACCCCGTTCCTCTGGTGACCCCATTCAGCAAGTAAAGATAGTTATTTCTCTGCTGCGTGGTGACCCTCAGGACTGGGCATTCTCACTTGAGTCAGGGAATCCGGCATTGCTTAATGTAGATGCATTTTTTCAATCGCCCGGATTATTGTATGACGAACCTAACTCTGTAGAGCATGCTGAGATAACACTGTTGGCCCTGTGTCAGGGTCAGGAAGCGGCAGAATTATACTGCCAGAAATTTAAAAAATGGTCTGTGCTCACTAAATGGAATGAGGACGCTCTGGCAGCAATTTTCAGAAAGGGTCTTTCTGAAGCCCTTAAAGATGTTATGGTGGGGTTTCCCACGCCTGTTGGTTTGAGCGAATCTATGTCTCTGGCCATTCAGATTGATCGGCGCCTGCGCGAACGCAAAGTGGTGCACCATATGGCAGTGTCCTCTGAGCAAAGTCCTGAGCCCATGCAATGTGATAGGATTTCGACTAGAGCGGAACAGAGGGGATACAGACGTCAGAATGGGCTGTGTTTTTACTGTGGTGATTCTGCTCATGCTATTTCTGATTGCCCTAAGCGTATTAAGAGGGTCGCTAGATCTGTTACCATTAGTACTGTGCAGCCTAAGTTTCTCCTGTCTGTGACCCTGATTTGCTCATTGTCATCTTTTTCTGTCATGGCATTTGTGGATTCAGGCGCTGCTCTGAACTTAATGGACTTAGAATTCGCTAGGCGCTGTGGTTTTTCTTTGCAGCCTTTGCGGAGTCCCATACCCTTGAGGGGTATTGATGCTACACCATTGGCCAAGAATAAACCTCAGTATTAGACTCAGCTGACTATGTGCATGGCTCCTGCACATCAGGAAGATTGCCGTTTTCTGGTGTTGCATAATTTACATGATGTTGTTGTACTGGGTTTTCCATGGTTACAAGTACACAATCCAGTGCTGGATTGAAAATCAATGTCTGTGACTAGTTGGAGTTGTCAAGGGGTACATAGTGACGTTCCTTTAATGTCAATTTCCTCTTCCCCCTCTTCTGATGTTCCTGAATTTTTGTTAGATTTCCAGGATGTATTCGATGAGCCCAAATCCAGTTCCCTTCCTCCACATAGGGACTGTGATTGTGCTATTGACTTGATTCCTGGCTGTAAGTTCCCTAAGGGCCGACTTTTCAACCTGTCTGTGCCAGAGCATGCCGCCATGCGGAGCTATGTTAAGGAGTCTTTAGAGAAGGGGCATATTCGGCCGTCTTCGTCACCATTGGGAGTGGGATTCTTTTTTGTTGCCAAGAAGGATGGCTCCTTAAGACCCTGTATTGATTATCGCCTTCTTAATAAGATCACGGTCAAATTCCAATACCCTTTACCTTTGCTCTCTGATTTGTTTGCTAGGATTAAGGGGGCTAGTTGGTTTACCAAGATTGACCTTCGAGGGGCATATAATCTTGTTTGTATTAAACAGGGTGACGAATGGAAGACTGCATTTAATACGCCCGAATACCTGGTGATGCCTTTCGGGCTTTCTAATGCTCCTTCTGTATTTCAGTCCTTTATGCATGATATTTTCCGCAATTATCTTGACAAATTCTTGATTGTGTATTTGGATGATATTTTGATTTTTTCCGATGATTGGGAGTCTCATGTGAAGCAGGTCAGGATGGTATTCCAGATCCTTCGTGATAATGCTCTATTTGTGAAGGGGTCTAAGTGCCTATTCGGAGTTCAGAAGGTCTCATTTTTGAGTTTTATTTTTTCTCCCTCGTCTATGGAAATGGATCCTGTTAAGGTCCAAGCTATTCATGACTGGATTCAACCCACATCTGTGAAGAGCCTTCAGAAATTTTTGGGCTTTGCTAATTTTTATCGCAGTTTCATTGCCAACTTCTCTAGTGTGGTTAAACCCCTGACCGATTTGACGAAGAAAGGCGCTGATGTGACTAATTGGTCCTCTGAGGCTGTTGGGGCCTTTCAGGAGCTTAAGCGCCGATTTACTTCTGCCCCTGTCTTGCGTCAGCCAGATGTTTCTCTTCCTTTATAGGTTGAGGTTGATGCTTCTGAGATTGGGGCAGGAGCCGTTTTGTCACAGAGGAATTCTGATGGTTACTTGATGAAGCCATGTGCCTTCTTTTCCCGAAAGTTTTCACCTGCGGAACGCAATTATGATGTCGGCAATCGGGAGTTGTTGGCTATGAAGTGGGCATTTGAGGAGTGGCGACATTGGCTTGAGGGAGCCAAGCACCGCACTGTGGTCTTGACCGATCATAAGAATCTGATTTACCTTGAGTCGGCCAAGCGGCTGAACCCTAGACAGGCTCGGTGGTCCCTGTTTTTCTCCCGTTTTGATTTTGTGGTCTCATTTCTTCCATGATCTAAGAATGTTAAGGCTGATGCCCTCTCTAGGCGTTTTTGCCGGATTCTCCTGGAGTCCTTGAGCCGGTTGGCATTCTTAGGGAAGGGGTGATTCTGTCTGCCATCTCCCCTGATTTGCGGCAGGCGCTTCAGGAATTTCAGGCTGATAAACCTGACCGCTGTCCTGTGGGGAAGCTGTTTGTTCCTGATAGATGGACAAGTAAGGTAATTTCTGAGGTCCATTGTTCTGTGTTGGCCGGTCATCCTGGGATTTTTGGTACCAGAGATTTGGTTGTTAGGTCCTTTTGGTGGCCTTCCTTGTCGCGGGATGTGCGTTCTTTTGTGCAGTCCTGTGGGACTTGTGCCCGGGCTAAGCCTTGCTGTTCCCGCGCTAGTGGGTTGCTTTTGCCTTTGCCCGTCCCGGAGAGGCCTTGGACGCATATTTCCATGGATTTTATTTCGGATCTTCCTGTGTCCCAGAGGATGTCTGTTATCTGGGTGGTTTGTGACCGGTTCTCTAAAATGGTCCATTTGGTACCTTTGCCTAAATTGTCTTCCTCCTCTGATTTGGTTCCATTGTTTTTTCAGCATGTGGTTCGTTTGCATGGCATTCCGGAGAATATTGTGTCTGACAGAGGTTCCCAGTTTGTTTCGAGGTTTTGGCGGGCCTTTTGTGCTAGGATGGGTATTGATTTGTCTTTTTCTTCGGCGTTCCATCCTCAGACAAATGGTCAAACTGAGCGAACTAATCAGACCTTGGAGACCTATTTGAGATGCTTTGTGTCTGCTGATCAGGATGATTGGGTGACTTTCTTGCCGTTGGCCGAGTTTGCCCTTAATAATCGGGCCAGTTCGGCTACTTTGGTTTTGCCTTTCTTTTGTAATTTTGGTTTCCATCCTCGTTTTTCTTCAGGGCAGGTTGAGCCTTCTGATTGTCCTGGTGTAGATTCTGTGATGGACAGGTTACAGCAGATTTGGACTCATGTGGTGGACAATTTGACGTTGTCCCAGGAAAAGGCTCAGCGTTTTGCTAACCGCCGTTGGTGTGTTGGTCCTCGGCTTCGTGTGGGGGATTTGGTTTGGTTGTCCTCTCGTCATGTTCCTATGAAGATTTCTTCTCCTAAGTTTAAGCCTCGGTATATTGGTCCTTATAAGATTTCTGAGATTATCAATCCTGTGTCTTTTCGTTTGGCCCTTCCAGCCTCTTTTGCCATCCACAATGTTTTCCATAGATCTTTGTTGCGGAGATATGTGGTGCCCGTTGTTCCATCTGTTGATCTTCCTGCCCCGGTGTTGGTTGAGGGGGAGTTGGAATATGTGGTTGAGAAAATTTTGGATTCTCGTTTTTCGAGGCGGAAGCTTCAGTATCTTGTCAAGTGGAAGGGTTATGGCCAGGAGGATAATTCTTGGGTTGTTGCCTCCAATGTTCATGCCGCCGATTTGGTTCGTGCTTTTCATTTGGCTCGTCCTGATCAGCCTGGGGGCTCTGGTGAGGGTTCGGTGACCCCTCCTCAAGGGGGGGTACTGTTGTGACTTCCGCTCTTGGGCTCCCTCCGGTGGTTGTAAGTAGCATTTTTGTGAGTTCTGCTCTTGGGCTCCCTCCTGTGGTTTTGAGTGGTATGGCTGCTTCTTGGATTTAGCTTCAGCAGCTGTTTTCACTGATCGTCTTTCTGGCTCGGCTATATTAGTCTGGCCTTATCCCTCATTCAATGCCAGTTGTCAATTTTTCCAGCCTGGAGTCATAGCTCTTTGGACTTTCCTGACACTCTGACCAGTTCATCTAAGCTAAGTCCTTGCTTGTCCTCTTACGGTTCACTTGTTGTGGACTTTGTTGTTCAGCACTTTCTTTGTTTTTGTTCATTTGTCCAGCTTTTCAGTATGGATCTATTCAGCTAAGCTGGAAGCTCTGGGCATCAGAGTTTGCCCTCCACACCTTTAGTCAGGTGTGGAGATTTTTGCATTTCTCTGCGGTGGACTTTTTCTAGTTTTTATTACTGACCGCACAGCGTTCTGTCCTGTACTTTTTCTATCTAGCTAGAAGTGGCCTCCTGTGCTAAATCTTGTTTCATACAACGTATGTCATTTCCTTCTCCTCTCACAGTCATTATTTGTGGGGGGCTAATCTATCCTTTGGGGATTTTCTCTGAGGCAAGATAGGTTTCCTGCTTCTATCTTTAGGGGTAGTTAGCTCTTAGGCTGTGACGAGATGCCTAGGCAGAGTTAGGCGCATCCCACGGCTACTTCTAGTGTTGTGTTGAGCTTAGGGACTGCGGTCAGTATAGTTACCACCTGCTCAGAGCTAGTCGCATGTCGCTCCTTAATCACCAGATCATAACAGTCACCTTGTCCAGGAGAGTTCCCTGAGCAGACAATGGCTGACTGTCATCAAGGCTTCCCTCCTCCTCGGCTGCAGACGCCTGCTCCTTAATGTGCATCAAAATTTGCATCAGCAGACGCATTAGTGGGATGCTCATGCTTATGATGGCATTGTCTGCACTTACCAGCCATGTACATTCCTCAAAACACTGAAGGACTTGACAGAGGTCTTGTAGCTTCGACCACTGCACACCAGACAACTCCATGTCTGCCATACAACTGCCTGCCCGTGTATGTGTATCCTACCACAAATAAATGACAGCATGCCTATGTTCGCACAGACTCTGAAGCATGTGCAGTGTGGAGTTCCACCTTGTTGCAACGTCGATTATTAGGCGGTGCTGGGGAAGATTCAGCGATCGATGATGGTTCAGCATGTGGCTGGAGTGTACAGGCGACCGGCGGATGTGCAAGCAAAGTCTTCGCACCTTCAGGAGCAGGGCTGGTAACTCCGGATAATTTTTCAGGAAGCACTGCACCACCAGGTTCAAGGTGTGAGCCAGGCAAGATATGTGTTTCAGTTCTGAAAGGGCTATGGCAGCCTTAAAATTCCTTCCGTTATCACTGACTACCTTGCCTGCCTCAAGATGTACACTGCCCAGCCATGACTGAGTTTGTTGCTGCAAGTACTCGGCCAGTACTTCCGCAGTGTTTCTGTTGTCGCCCAAACACTTCATTTGTAGCACAGCCTGCTGACGCTTACCACTAGCTGTTCGATAATGGGACACCTCGTGTGCAACACTGGCGGCTGAGGATGGAGTGGTTGTGCGACTGCGCTCTGTGGACGAGCTTTCACTTCTGGAGGAGGAGGAGGGGTGGCAAATGCCTACAGCCAACTGTTTCCTGGACCGTGGGCTAGGCAGAACTGTCCCACTATGGCTGTCCCCTGTGGACCCTGCATCCACCACATTGCGCCGTGATGGACACGTAACGTCCCTGGCCATGCCTACTGGTCCATGCATCTGTTGTGAGGTACACCTTTCTACTGACTGATTGCCTCAGTGCATGGACAATGCGGTCTTTGATATGCTGGTGGAGGGCTGGGATGGCTTTTCTCGCAAAGAAGTGTCGACTGGGTAGGTCATAGTGTGGTACTGCATAGGCCATCAGGGCTTTGAAAGCTTCTCTTTCAACCAACCGGTAGGGTATCATCACTAACGAGATTAGTCTAGCAATGTGGGCGTTCAAACCCTGTGTACGCAGATGAGAGGATGAGTACTTTCTTTTCCTAACGAGAGTCTCTTGTAGGGTGAGCTGGACTGGAGAGCTGCATATGGCGGAACTAGCGGGGGTGGTGGTGGACATGGCAGATTGAGAGAGGGTTGGTGATGGTATTCTTGATGTTGGCCTATATACAGTGTTTCCTACCAAGAACCTTTTAATTCCCTGACTCCTTTGGCCTTGCGACAATACCTCCACATTTGCTGCTGGTGGTGTCCTAACCGGTGGGCTTACAGTGAGGGAAGCAATGTAGTGTTGCTGACTTCTTTCATTCTGAGCGGGAGCACCAACGGTACTGGACGTTTGGTAGTTAGTCCAGGCTTGCAAGTATATGCTGGTTAAATGTCTAAGCATGCACATTGTATTTAAATTTTGGAAATTCTTCCCTCTGCTAAAGGTCTTTGAGCATTTCTTACAGATAACTTTGCACTGATCATTCGGATCTTGGTTACAAAATTCCCACACTGCACTCTTCCTACTATGGAATACCTTTTCAGGCATTGCACGCTGTGCTACTTTCACCGGATGGCCACGCTGTCCGAAAACTGTTTTTGGTTTTGACAAACATTTTGGGCCAGATACGGGCCTGCCAGATGAAAGCTGTTGCGATGTAGATGGCTGCTGCGGATCATCCTCCTCCACTTCAGAGCTACTGGCAGCGGCTCCCTCTTCCCCAATGGCTGCCACTTTGGGTCAACAACTGGGTCATCAATCACCTCCTCTTCAATGTCATGTGCACCTTCCTCTGTGTCACCGTGTAAGGTGCTATAGCGTTCGGGTTGGGGCACCATAGTCTCATCAGGGTCAGATTCTGGCTCAGTACACTGCGAGGGCAATGTAGTGATCTGAGTCAATGGAACAGCATAATAACCTAGCTGTGGCTGTGCATCTGTGCACTCCATGTCCGATTCATCTTGTAATGGGCTGTTAAAAATTTCCCTCTCAAACCCAGGCACTGTATGTGTAAAGAGCTCCATGGAGTAAACTGTAGTGTCGCCTGCCGCATCCTTCACTTTTGGTTTGGGTGAAGGACACAAGGAAACGACATGTTCCTGACAGGTAGCATCTACTGACGACTCGCTGGTTTTATATTTGGAACTTTCTGAAGAGGAGGCGAAAGAGCTAGAGGCTGAGTCAGCAAGGAAAGCCAAAACTTTTTCCTGCTGCTCCGGTTTAAAAGCTGTTTTCCTACTCCCAGATAAGGGAGCCATTGAGGCCTTGTGTAGCCAGATGATGACGCTGGCTCAACACCTCGAGCCTTTGGTGCTATTTTGCTTTTCCCACTACCAGCAAATGCTCCACCACCACCACCACCATCAGTACCAGCTGGCAACGACCGCCCAAGGACTCTTCCACCAGACTTCCTCATTTTTGGAAAAATCTAACCAAAATAACTACCGTTATATGGTACTGTAAAACAAGGTAGAAGGTGTATATAAACTTGTTGAGAATTTAAATCTCCAATTTTTTTTGGGGGGAAGACTGCACTAAAACTCAGGCCCACTGTATTACACTGCACAATATAAGTGGCAGAACGTGGCTGGAAGATATACAACAAACTAACAGAACTGACGTAGATCCACTTAGTGCCAATTTAAATTTCCCTTTTTTTGGGGGGAGACTGCACCAAAACTCAGGCCCAGTGTATTACACTACACAAAGTAAGTGGCAGAACATGGCTGGAAGATATACGACAAACTAAGAGAACTAACGTAGATCCACTTAGTGCCAATTTAAATCTCCCTTTTTGGGGGGTTAGACTGCACCAAAACTCAGGCCCAGTGTATTACACTACACAATGTAAGTGGCAGAACGTGGCTGGAGGATATACGACAAACTAACAGAACTGACGTAGATCCACTTAGTGACAATTTAAATCTCCCTTTTTTGGGGGGGAGACTGCACCAAAACTCAGGCCCAGTTTATTACACTACACAATGTAAGTGGCAGAACGTGGCTGGAAGATATACGACAAACTAACAGAACTGACGTAGATCCAATTAGTGCCAATTTAAATCTACCTTTTTTGGGGGGGAGACTGCACCAAAACTCAGGCACAGTGTATAACACTACACAATGTAAGTGGCAGAGCGTGGCTGGAAGATATATAAAAAAATACAAAGACTGTAGTACAATTTCAATCTCCCTACAATGATCTCAGGATAAGTATGGCAGCAATAAAAAGTAAAAAGGACTGCTGCACACAAAAGTGTGGACAAATAAACAAGATAACTGTGCAGAAAGGAGCAACAGGATTTTTGCTTTTAACCCCTTCCCGACCTTTGACGCATACGCTGCGTCATGAAAGTCGGTGCCATTCCGACCCATGACGCAGCATATGCGTCATGGAAAGATCGCGTCCCTGCAGATCGGGTGAAAGGGTTAACTCCCATTTCACCCGATCTGCAGGGACAGGGGGAGTGGTAGTTTAGCCCAGGGGGGGTGGCTTCACCCCCTCGTGGCTACGATCGCTCTGATTGGCTGTTGAAAGTGAAACTGCCAATCAGAGCGATTTGTAATATTTCACCTAAAAAAATGGTGAAATATTACAATCCAGCCATGGCCGATGCTGCAATATCATCGGCCATGGCTGGACACACTAATGTGCACCCACCCCACTCCTCCGATCGCCTCCCCAGCCCCCCGATCTGTGGTCTGCTCCCCTCGGTCCTGTGCTCCGCTCCCCCGTCCTCCTGCCCGCTCCCCCCGTGCTCCAATCACACCCCCCGTGCTCCAATCAAACCCCCCCGCACTCCGATCCCCCCCCCCGCACAGCGATCCCCCCCCGCACAGCGATTCCCCCCCCTGTGCTCCGATCCACCCGCCCGCAAAGCGATCCCCCACTCCGTGCTCCAATCCACCCCCCCGTGTTCCGATCCACCCCCCCGTGCTCCGACGCCCCCCCCGTGCCCTGATCTCCCCCCCTTATACTTACCTGGCCTCCCGGGGACCGTCCGTCTTCTTTCCTGGGCGCCGCCATCTTCCAAAATGGCGGGCGCATGTGCAGTGCGCCCGCCGAATCTGCCGCCCGGCAGATTCGTTCCAGAGTGAATTTTGATCACTGAGATAGGTTATATCTCAGTGATCAAAATAAAAAAAAGTAAATGACCCCCCCCCTTTGTCACCCCCATAGATAGGGACAATAAAAAAAATAATTTTTTTTTTCCACTAAGGTTGGGGTAAGAACTAGGGTTAGGGTTAGGGGTAGGGTTAGGGTTAGAGGTAGGGTTAGGGTTAGGGTTAGGGGTAGGGTTAGGGGTAGGGTTAGGGTTAGGGGTAGGGTTAGGGTTAGGGGTAGGGTTAGGGTTAGGGGTAGGGTTAGGGTTAGGGTTAGGGTTTCGGTATGTGCACACGTATTCTGGTCCTCTGCGGATTTTTCCGCTGCGGATTTGATAAATCCGCAGTGCTAATCCGCTGCGGATTTATGGCGGATTTACCATGTTTTTTCTGCGCATTTCAATGCGGTTTTACAACAGCGATTTTCTATTTGAGCAGTTGTAAAACCGCTGCAGAATCCGCAGAAAGAAGTGACATGCTGCGGAATGTAAACCGCTACGTTTTCGTGCAGTTTTTCTGCAGCATGTGTACAGCGATTTTTGTTTTCCATAGGTTTGCATTGAACTGTAAACTCATGGGAAACTGCTGCGGATCCGCAGCGTTTTCCGCAGCGTGTGCACATACCTTTAGAATTAGGCTATGTGCACACGGTGCGGATTGGCCGCTGCGGATCCGCAGCAGAGTTCCATTAGGTTTACAGTACCATGTAAACATATGGAAAGCCAAATCCGCTGTGCCCATGGTGCGGAAAATACCACGCGGGAAAGCTGCGTTGTATTTTCCGCAGCATGTCAATTCTTTGTGCGGATTCCGCAGCGTTTTACACCTGTTCCTCAATAGGAATCCGCAGGTGAAATCCGGACAAAAAACACTGGAAATCCGCGGTAAATCCGCAGGTAAAACGCAGTGCCTTTTACCCGCGGATTTTTCAAAAATGGTGCTGAAAAATCTCATACGAATCCGCAACGTTGGCACATAGCCTTAGGGCTAGGGTTGGGTTGGAATTAGGGTTGTGGTTAGGGTTAGGGGTGTGTTGGGGTTACGGGTGTGTGGGGGTTAGGGTTGTGAT
Organism: Ranitomeya imitator; assembly: GCF_032444005.1. Taxonomy (NCBI): domain Eukaryota; kingdom Metazoa; phylum Chordata; class Amphibia; order Anura; family Dendrobatidae; genus Ranitomeya; species Ranitomeya imitator. The sequence continues at coordinate 545,438,959 of NC_091284.1, read as the reverse complement.
TAGGGTTACGGCTACAGTTGGGATAAGGGTTAGGGGTGTGTTGGAGTTAGAATTGAGGGGTTTCCACTGTTTAGGCACATCAGGGGGTCTCCAATCGCAACATGGCGCCACCATTGATTCCAGCCAATCTTGTATTCAAAAAGTCAAATGGTGCTCCCTCACTTCCGAGCACCGACGTGCACTCAAACAGTGGTTTACCCCCACATATGGGGTACCAGCATACTCAGGACAAACTGCGCAACAATTACTGGGGTCCAATTTCTCCTGTTACCCTTGTGAAAATAAAGAAATGCTTGCTAAAACATCATTTTTGAGGAAAGAAAAATGATTTTTTATTTTCACGGCTCTGCGTTGTAAACGTCTGTGAAGCACTTGGGGGTTCAAAGTGCTCACCACATATCTAGATAAGTTCCTTGGGGGGTCTAGTTTCTAAAATGGGGTCACTTGTGGGGGGTTTCTACTGTTTAGGCACACCAGGGGCTCTGCAAACGCAATGTGACGCCCGCAGACCATTCCATTAAAGTCTGCATTTCAAAAGTCACTACTTCCCTTCTGAGCCCCGACGTGTGCCCAAACAGTGGTTTACCCCCACATATGGGGTATCAGCGTACTCAGGAGAAACTGGACAACAACTTTTGGGGTCAAATTTCTCCTGTTACCCTTTGTAAAATAAAAAATTGCAGGCTAAAAGATCATTTTTGAGAAAATATTTTTTTTTTTTTATTTTCATGGCTCTGCGTTATAAACTTCTGTGAAGCACTTGGGGGTTCAAAGTCCTCACCACACATCTAGATTAGTTCCTTTGGGGGTCTAGTTTCCAAAATGGGGTCATTTCTGGGGGATCTCCAATGTTTAGGCACACAGGGGCTCTCCAAACGTGACATGGTGTCCGCTAATGATTGGAGCTAATTTTCCATTTAAAAAGCCAAATGGCGTGCCATCCCTTCCGAGCCCTGCCGTGCGCCCAAACAGTGGTTTACCCCCACATATGGGGTATCAGCGTACTCAGGACAAACTGGACAACAATATTTGGGGTCCAATTTCTCCTATTATCCTTGGCAAAATAGGAAATTCCAGGCTAAAAAATCATTTTTGAGGAAAGAAAAATTATTTTTTGTTTTCATGGCTCTGCGTTATAAACTTCTGTGAAGCACCTGGGGGTTTAAAGTGCTCAATATGCATCTAGATAAGTTCCTTGGGGGGTCTAGTTTCCAAAATGGGGTCACTTGTGGGGGAGCTCCAATGCATAGGCACACAGGGGCTCTCCAAACGCGACATGGTGTCCGCTAACAATTGGAGCTAATTTTCCATTCAAAAAGTCAAATGGCGCGCCTTCCCTTCCGAGCCCTGCCGTGTGCTCAAACAGTGGTTTACCCCCACATATGAGGTATCGGCGTACTCGGGAGAAATTGCCCAACAAATTTTATGATCCATTTTATCCTACTGCCCATGTGAAAATGAAAAAATTGAGGCGAAAGGAATTTTTTTGTGAAAAAAAAGTACTTTTTCATTTTTACAGATCAATTTGTGAAGCACCTGAGGGTTTAAAGTGCTCACTAGGCATCTAAATAAGTTCCTTGGGGGATCTAGTTTCCAAAATGGGGTCACTTGTGGGGGAGCGCCAATGTTTAGGCACACAGGAGCTCTCCAAACGCGACATGGTGTCCGCTAACGATGGAAATAATTTTTCATTCAAAAAGTCAAATGGCGCTCCTTCCCTTCCGAGCCCAAACAGTGGTTTACCCCCACATATGAGGTATCGGCGTACTCGGAAGAAATTGCCCAACAAATTTTATGATCCATTTTATCCTACTGCCCATGTGAAAATGAAAAAATTGAGGCGAAAAGAATTTTTTTGTGAAAAAAAAGTACTTTTTCATTTTTACAGATCAATTTGTGAAGCACCTGAGGGTTTAAAGTGCTCACTATGCATCTAGATAAGTTCCTTGGGGCGTCTAGTTTCCAAAATGGGGTCACTTGTGGGGGAGCTCCAATTTTTAGGCACACGGGGGCTCTCCAAACGTGACATGGTGTCCGCTAAAGAGTGGAGCCAATTTTTGATTCAAAAAGTCAAATGGCGCTCCTTCCCTTCCAAGCCCTGCCGTGCGCCCAAACAGTGGTTTACCTCCACATATGAGGTATCAGCGTACTCAGGACAAATTGGACAACAACTTTCCTGGTTCAGTTTCTCCTTTTACCATTGGGAAAATAAAAAAATTGTTGCTAAAATATAATTTTTGTGACTAAAAAGTTAAATGTTCATTTTTTCCTTCCATGTTGCTTCTGCTGCTGTGAAGCACCTGAAGGGTTAATAAACTTCTTGAATGTGGTTTTGAGTACCGTGAGGGGTGCAGTTTTTAGAATGGTGTCACTTTTGGGTATTTTCAGCCATATAGACCCCTCAAACTGACTTCAAATGTGAGGTGGTCCCTAAAAAAAATGGTTTTGTAAATTTCATTGTAAAAATGACAAATCGCTGGTCAAATTTTAACCCTTATAACTTCCTAACAAAAAAAAATTTTGTTTCCAAAATTGTGCTGATGTAAAGTAAACATGTGGGAAATGTTATTTATTAACTATTTGTGTCACATATCTCTCTGGTTTAACAGAATAAAAATTCAAAATGTGAAAATTGCGAAATTTTCAAAATTTTCGCCAAATTTCCGTTTTATCACAAATAAACGCAGAATTTATTGACCTAAATTTACCACTAACATGAAGCCCAATATGTCACGAAAAAACAATCTCAGAACCGCTAGGATCCGTTGAAGCGTTCCTGAGTTATTACCTCATAAAGGGACACTGGTCAGAATTGCAAAAAACGGCAAGGTCTTTAAGGTCAAAATAGGCTGGGTCACGAAGGGGTTAAAAAAGCAGATGGTTTGCACAGCGGCGTACAAACAGTAATGCAGCTATCAGGGAGACTTATAAGGCAGCCTAATAAGCTACAGAGCTGATGCACAAAAATATAAACTCCACTGTCCCTGCAAAGAAAAGGTGGGGTTGGACAGTGGAAATCGCTACAGCACAAGCAGTTTTGGGGCTTAATCTTCCCTCCCTAACTATATCCCTTCTTATGATGCAGCTGCAGCAACCTCTCCTTATGCTAAGATCGGCAGAAGTAAGATGGCGTTCAGCGTGTATGCCCCTTTATAGCCCCTGTGATGCCGCAGAAAGCAAGCCAATCACTGTCATGCCCTTCTCTAAGATGGTGGGGACCGAGACCTATGTCATCACGCTGCCCACACTCTGCGTCCTCCTTCATTGGCTGAAAAATGGAGCCGAAAACGTCATACGAAATGCGACTTTGGTGCGCTGATCGCCGACCTCATGGCCGATCCCAAACTAGGATTGGGTTGGGTTTCACGAAACCCGAGTTTGCCGAAAGTCAGCGATTTTTCAATTTGTCCGATCCGTTTCGCTCTACCCTAATGGTTACAATGGCTGGACCTGGAAGGGCAGCAGTAACCAAGCGCACAGTAGCTGCCTGAGCCAGACGCTGGGACCGATGTCTCTGCTGAGCAGGCTCCACTGCGGCTGGAGAAGTATGGGAGACCGCAGTGGACATGGTTTGAGATTCCCCATGTTCAGTGGTGTGAACTCGAATCCTAACATTACCTCCCCTCCTTGAGCCTCGCTACGCTCAAAGGCTTCAATGAGCAGCGGAGCCCGAATGTGCTCCACAGGTTCCCAGGTTCTGTCCTCTGGGCCATGACCCTTCCAGTCCACCAGATAGTACTTTTTGCTACGAACCACCTTACACCCCATGATGACGTTAACCTCCTAATCGTCTGTAGACAAACGTGATGTCCTGGCAGATGTCTCGGAAAACCGGCAGATGTCTCGGAAAACCGGAACATGTGAACAGACTTTAAGAGGGACACATGAAAGGTGTTGGTGATGCCTAAGCGTGGAGATAGGGCCAGACAGTAGACCACAGGGTTAACCTGCCTGGTTGAGACAAAATGTCGCAGGTATGTGACCAGGGTCTGGTTGGCATTCTCTACCAACCCATTTGTCTCGGTATGGTATGCTGAATAGAGATTCAGCTCGATGCTGAGAAGATGACAAAGCACTCTCCAAAACTGAGACGCAAACTGGGGACCCCAGGGACAATTTTGTCAGGCATATCGTGTAGGTGGAAAACATGCTTAATAAACAACGCCACCAAGGCCCGTGCAGAAGGTAGCCGTGGAAGAGGCACCAAATGCACCATTTTGGAAAAATGATCAGTGACTACCTAAATAATGGTGCAGCTATGGAACTTCGGTAATCCCACCACGAAGTCCATCCAGACCATTTCCCAGGGCCTGTCCACCACCGGCAGGGGGTAAAGAAGCCCTGCAGGCCGTTGTCGAGGAGACTTATTCTTGGCGCAGGAGACACAAGCCCGAATATAGTCTCTGACGTCACGGGCCATATGCAGCCACCAGTATGTCCTCGCCAGAAGCTCAGATGTCCTTTTGGTCCCAAAGTGTCCACCCACCCTGGACGAGAGAACCTCCGGTCGCAAATTAGAAGCGCAGAAGTCTTGCCGGGGGGCACAGACTCTAGCAAAAATGGGACCACGGTTCTCAGGCTTTCAGAAGGGACAATTAGCCGAGGCTCCTCTTCCTCCTCCTCTGATGACACTACGGAGTGGGAGAGAGCTTCAGCAAGAATGTTCTTCTCCCTGGAGAGAAAATGGAGGGTGACATGGAACTGGGAAAAGAACAGGGACCATCTAGCCTGGCGAGAATTTAGCCGTTGGGCAGTCTGTATATACATCAAATTTTTGTGGTTGGTGTAAACTTGGAAGGGAAAGCGAGCCCCTCCTGGAGGTGTCTCCACTCCGAGAAAGCAAACTTCATGGCTAGCAACTCCCTGTCCCCGATGGAATAATTGCACTCCGCTGGTGTGAAGGTCTTGGAGAAAAAGAAGCAAGGATGCTTCCAACCTCAAGCATCCTTCTGGAAGAGGACTGCTCCAGCACCGATGGAAGAGGCATCCACCTCCATGATATATGGTTTATCAGCATCAGGGCGATGTAAAATGGGAACGCTAGCGAAGTGTGACTTGATAGCGAGAAAGGCCTTGGAGACCTCCTCTGACCACTATTTGGGATTTGATCCCTTCTTAGTGAGGGCAACCAAGGGAGCTACCAAAGTTGAGAGGTGGGAAGTGAACTGGCGATAATAATTAATGAACCCCATAAAGCACAGCACTTCTTTAAGAGAATGGGGTTCCTGCCAGTCCATCACAGCCTGTAGCTTGGCAGGGTCCAAGGACAATCCCCGGGCGGAGATGGTATAGTCCAGGAAAGGCAAGGGTTCCTGCACGAACACACTTTTCCAACTTGGCATACAGGAAGTTTGCCCGTAGGAGTTTGAAGACTTTGCAAACATCTCTCCGGTGGGAGTCTATATCTGGAGAGTGGATGAGAATATCATCCAGATAGACTACGACCAAGGTGGTGAGCATATCCTGGAAGATATCATTCACAAAGTCTTGGAAAACGGCAAGAGCATTACAGAGCCCGAAGGGCATCACCAGGTTTTCATAGTGCCCTTCCCTGGTGTTAAATGCCGTCTTCCATTCATCCCCCTCACGGATGCGAATCAGGTTGTAAGCACCCCACAGATCAAGCTTAGTAATTACCCTCACTCCCCGCAACCTATTGAATAGCTCAGATATCAGAGGCAGAGGGTATTTTTTCTTAACGGTGATGGCTTTAAGACCCCTGTAATCTATGCATGGACGTAATTCTCCATTCTTCTTATGCACGAAGAAGAACCCTACCCCTGCAGGTGACCCTTACTTCCTAATGAATCCTCTTGCTAGATTCTCCTGAAGGTATTGGGTCATCGCCTCCGTCTCCAAGAGAGAAAGGTGATAGAATTGACCCCGGGGAGGCAAGAGGTCAAAAGGACAGTCATAGGGGCCATGGGGCAGAATGGTCTCCGTAGTTCTCTTGGAGAACACGTCCTCATAGGGCCAATAGTGCTTGGGTAGAGAGGAAAGATTTGCGGGTACTTCAGTTTTAGCAACCTGAACGCACTCCCTCAGACATCTACCCCCACAAGACTCACTCCATCCCAGAATTCTCCCAGAGGACCACTCTATATGAGGAGAGTGGTAGCGTAGCCATGGTATCCCTAACAGGACCTCATCAATTCCCTCGGGAATGACTAGCATGGAGATAATCTCCTAATGGGATGGAGAAATGGGTAAAGTAAATTGGATGGTCTGGTGTGTTATTTGTGAGGGCAGAGATGACCCATTCACCACTCATACAGTCACCGGCTTGGCAAGCTTCACCAGGAGTATTTTGTGGCGTTGGGCGAAGGCAGAGGACATAAAATTCATCTCTGCACCGGAATCCACACAAAGTTCAACTTTAAGAGTGATTGGGCCTAAAGTGATTGTCCCTTTGAATGACAATTTGGAAAACGTCGCCATGTCTAGTGTACCACTTCCTACATCCAATAGACGCTGACTGTTATGATCTGGTAATTCAGTACCACAATGGACATAGAAGTCAGAGCACATACAGTGACCTGACAATAACCCAAAAATATAGAATGAGCTCTGAGACGTGGAAACTCTGCTGACCGCAATCCCTAATCCTCTCCAACCACACTAGAGGCAGCCGTGGATTGCGCCTAACGTTCCCTAGGCAACTCGGCACAGCCTGAGAAACTAGCTAGCCTGAAGATAGAAAATAAGCCTACCTTGCCTCAGAGAAATACCCCAAAGGAAAAGGCAGCCCCCACACATAATGACTGTGAGTTAAGATGAAAGGACAAACGTAGAGATGAAATAGATTTAGCAAAGTGAGGCTCGACTTTCTGAACAGAGCGAGGATAGGAAAGGTAACTTTGCGGTCAACACAAAACCCTACAAACAACCACGCAAAGGGGGCAAAAAGACCCTCCGTACCGAACTAACGGCACGGAGGTACACCCTCTGCGTCCCAGAGCTTCCAGCAAGCAAGAAAAAACAAATAAGCAATGCTGGACAGAAAAAACAGCAAACAAAATAGCAAAAGCGGAACTTAGCTATGCAGAGCAGCAGGCCACAGGAACGATCCAGGAGGAGACAGGTCCAATACTAGAACATTGACTGGAAGCCAGGATCAAAGCACTAGGTGGAGTTAAATAGAGCAGCACCTAACGACTTCACCACATCACCTGAGGAAGGAAACTCAGAAGCCGCAGTACCACTCTCCTCCACCAACGGAAGCTCACAGAGAGAATCAGCCGAAGTACCACTTGTGACCACAGGAGGGAGCTCTGCCACAGAATTCACAACAGTACCCCCCCCTTGAGGAGGGGTCACCGAACCCTCACCAGAGCCCCCAGGACGACCAGGATGAGCCATATGAAAGGCACGAACAAGATCGGGAGCATGGACATCAGAGGCAAAGACCCAGGAATTATCTTCCTGAGCATAACCCTTCCACTTAACCAGATACTGGAGTTTCCGTCTTGAAACACGAGAATCCAAAATCTTCTCCACAATATACTCCAACTCCCCCTCCACCAAAACCGGGGCAGGAGGATCAACAGATGGAACCACAGGTGCCACGTATCTCCGCAACAATGACCTATGGAATACGTTATGAATGGAAAAAGAATCTGGAAGGGTCAGACGAAAATACACAGGATTAAGAACCTCAGAAATCCTATACGGACCAATGAAACGAGGTTTAAACTTAGGAGAGGAAACCTTCATAGGAATATGACGAGAAGATAACCAAAGCAAATCCCCAACACGAAGTCGGGGACCCACACAGCGTCTGCGATTAGCGAAACTTTGAGCCTTCTCCTGGGACAAGGTCAAATTGTCCACTACATGAGTCCAAATCTGCTGCAACCTGTCCACCACAGTATCCACACCAGGACAGTCCGAAGACTCAACCTGCCCTGAAGAGAAACGAGGATGGAACCCAGAGTTGCAGAAAAACGGCGAAACCAAGGTAGCCGAGCTGGCCCGATTATTAAGGGCGAACTCAGCCAAAGGCAAAAAGGACACCCAGTCATCCTGATTAGCAGAAACAAAGCATCTCAGATATGTTTCCAAGGTCTGATTGGTTCGCTCGGTCTGGCCATTAGTCTGAGGATGGAAAGCCGAGGAAAAAGACAAGTCAATGCCCATCCTAGCACAAAAGGCTCGCCAAAACCTCGAAACAAACTGGGAACCTCTGTCAGAAACGATATTCTCTGGAATGCCATGTAAAGAACCACATGCTGGAAGAACAATGGCACCAAATCAGAGGAGGAAGGTAATTTAGACAAGGGTACCAAATGGACCATCTTAGAGAAGAGATCACAAACCACCCAAATGACTGACATTTTTTGAGAGACGGGAAGATATGAAATAAAATCCATAGAGATATGTGTCCAAGGCCTCTTCGGGACCGGCAAGGGCAAAAGCAACCCACTGGCACGAGAACAGCAGGGCTTAGCCCGAGCACAAATCCCACAGGACTGCACAAAAGAACGCACATCCCGCGACAGAGATGGCCACCAAAAGGATCTAGCCACCAACTATCTGGTACCAAAGATTCCAGGATGACCGGCCAACACCGAACAATGAACCTCAGAGATAACTTTATTCGTCCACCTATCAGGGACAAACAGTTTCTCCGCTGGGCAACGATCAGGTTTATTAGCCTGAAATTTTTGCAGCACCCACCGCAAATCAGGGGAGATGGCAGACACAATTACTCCCTCTTTGAGAATACCCGCCTGCTCAGATAAACCCGGAGAGTCGGGCACAAAACTCCTAGACAGAGCATCCGCCTTCACATTTTTTGAGCCCGGAAGGTACGAAATCACAAAGTCAAAACGGGCAAAAAACAGCGACCAACGAGCCTGTCTAGGATTCAACCGCTTGGCAGACTCGAGATAAGTCAAGTTCTTATGATCAGTCAAGACCACCACGCGATGCTTAGCTCCTTCAAGCCAATGACGCCACTCCTCGAATGCCCACTTCATGGCCAGCAACTCTTGATTGCCAACATCATAATTTCGCTCAGCAGGCGAAAATTTCCTGGAAAAGAAGGCGCATGGTTTCATCACCGAGCAATCAGAACGTCTCTGCGACAAAACAGCCCCTGCTCCAATCTCAGAAGCATCAACCTCGACCTGGAAAGGAAGTGAAACATCTGGTTGACACAACACAGGGGCAGAAGAAAAACGACGCTTCAACTCTTGAAAAGCTTCCACAGCAGCAGAAGACCAATTGACCACATCAGCACCTTTCTTGGTCAAATTGGTCAATGGTTTAGCAATACTAGAAAAATTGCAGATGAAGCGACGATAAAAATTAGCAAAGCCCAGGAACTTTTGCAGACTTTTCAGAGATGTCGGCTGAGTCCAATCATGGATGGCTTGGACCTTAACAGGGTCCATCTCGATAGTAGAAGGGGAAAAGATGAACCCCAAAAATGAAACCTTCTGAACACCAAAGAGACACTTTGATCCCTTCACAAACAAAGAATTAGCACGCAGGACCTGAAACACCGTTCTGACCTGCTTCACATGAGACTCCCAATCATCCGAGAAGATCAAAATGTCATCCAAGTACATAATCAGGAATTTATCCAGGTACTCTCGGAAGATGTCATGCATGAAGGACTGAAACACTGATGGAGCATTGGCAAGTCCGAATGGCATTACTAGATACTCAAAATGGCCCTCGGGCGTATTAAATGCAGTTTTCCATTCATCGCCTCGCTTAATATGCACAAGATTATACGCACCACGAAGATCTATCTTGGTGAACCAACTAGCCCCCTTAATCCGAGCAAACAAATCAGATAACAACGGCAAGGGGTACTGAAATTTAACCGTGATCTTATTAAGAAGGCGGTAATCTATACAAGGTCTCAGCGAACCATCCTTCTTGGCCACAAAAAAGAACCCTGCTCCTAATGGCGACGATGACGGGTGAATATGCCCCTTCTCTAAGGACTCCTTCACGTAACTCCGCATAGCGGCATGCTCAGGCACAGATAAATTAAATAGTCGACCCTTTGGGAAATTACTACCAGGAATCAAATCGATAGCACAATCACAATCCCTATGCGGAGGTAGGGTATCAGACTTGGGCTCATCAAATACATCCCGGTAATCAGACAAGAACTCTGGAACCTCAGAAGGGGTGGATGACGAAATAGACAGAAATGGGACATCCTCATGTACCCCCTGACAACTTCAGCTGGACACAGACATGGATTTCCAATCTAATACTGGATTATGGACTTGTAGCCATGGCAACCCCAACACGACCACATCATGCAGATTATGCAACACCAGAAAGCGAATAACCTCCTGATGTGCAGGAGCCATGCACATGGTCAGCTCGGTCCAGTACTGAGGCTTATTATTGGCCAAAGGCATAGCATCAATTCCTCTCAATGGAATAGGACACTGCAAGGGCTCCAAGAAAAACCCACAACGCCTAGCATACTCCAAGTCCATCAAATTCAGGGCAGCGCCTGAATCCACAAATGCCATGACAGAATAAGATGACAAAGAGCAGATCAAGGTAACGGACAAAAGAAATTTTGACTGTACCGTACCAATGGTGGCAGACCTAGCGAACCGCTTAGTGCGCTTAGGACAATCAGAGATAGCATGAGTGGAACCACCACAGTAGAAACACAGCCCATTCAGACGTCTGTGTTCTTGCCATTCAACTCTGGTCAAAGTCCTATCGCACTGCATAGGCTCAGGTTTATGCTCAGGTAATACCGCCAAATGGTGCACAGATTTACGCTCACGCAAGCGTCGACCGATCTGAATGGCCAGAGACATAGACTCATTCAGACCAGCAGGCATAGGAAATCCCACCATGACATCTTTAAGGGCTTCAGAGAGACCCTTTCTGAAAATAGCTGCGAGCGCACCTTCATTCCATTGAGTGAGTACGGACCACTTTCTAAATTTCTGACAATATACCTCTATCTCATCCTGACCCTGACACAGAGCCAGCAAATTTTTCTCTGCCTGATCCACTGAATTAGGTTCATCGTACAGCAATCCGAGCGCCAGGAAAAACGCATCGATATTACTTAATGCAGGATCTCCTGACGCAAGAGAAAATGCCCAGTCCTGAGGGTCGCCACGTAAAAAAGAAATAATGATCCTAACTTGTTGAACTGGGTCACCAGAGGAGCGAGGGTTCAAAGCCAGGAATAGTTTACAATTATTTTTGAAACTCAGAAATTTAGTTCTATCTCCAAAAAACAAATCAGGAATAGGAATTCTTGGTTCTAACATAGAATTCTGAACCACAAAGTCTTGAATATTTTGTACTCTTGCCGTGAGCTGATCCACACATGAAGACAGACCTTTAATGTCCATCGCTACACCTGTGTCCTGAACCACCCAAATGTCTAGGGGAAAAAAAGGCAAAACACAGAGCAGAGAAAAAAAAAATGGTCTCAGAACTTCTTTTTTCCCTCTATTGAGAATCATTAGTATTTTGGCTTCCAGTACTGTTATGATCTGGTAATTCAGTACCACAATGGACATAGAAGTCAGAGCACATACAGTGACCTGACAATAACCCAAAAATATAGAACGAGCTCTGAGACGTGGAAACTCTGCTGACCACAATCCCTAATCCTCTCCAACCACACTAGAGGCAGCCGTGGATTGCGCCTAACGCTCCCTATGCAACTCGGCACAGCCTGAGAAACTAGCTAGCCTGAAGATAGAAAATAAGCCTACCTTGCCTCAGAGAAATACCCCAAAGGAAAAGGCAGCCCCCACACATAATGACTGTGAGTTAAGATGAAAGGACAAACGTAGAGATGAAATAGATTTAGCAAAGTGAGGCCCGACTTTCTGAACAGAGCGAGGATAGGAAAGGTAACTTTGCGGTCAACACAAAACCCTACAAACAACCACGCAAAGGGGGCAAAAAGACCCTCCGTACCGAACTAACGGCACGGAGGTACACCCTCTGCGTCCCAGAGCTTCCAGCAAGCAAGAAAAAACAAATAAGCAATGCTGGACAGAAAAAACAGCAAACAAAATAGCAAAAGCGGAACTTAGCTATGCAGAGCAGCAGGCCACAGGAACGATCTAGGAGGAGACAGGTCCAATACTAGAACATTGACTGGAAGCCAGGATCAAAGCACTAGGTGGAGTTAAATAGAGCAGCACCTAACGACTTCACCACATAACCTGAGGAAGGAAACTCAGAAGCCGCAGTACCACTCTCCTCCACCAACGGAAGCTCACAGAGAGAATCAGCCGAAGTACCACTTGTGACCACAGGAGGGAGCTCTGCCACAGAATTCACAACAGCTGACGTTCTCCCGACCCTTGGGAACATCTGGAGGCAAGATGTCCTGACCGCCGGCAGACATAACAGACAGTGAGTGCACGAGCTGTCCTGGACTTAGATCCCGCTCGTGACATCTCCTTGGCCTCATGTGACTCAGACGCTAGGACTGGATATTTCAGAGGTATGGCGAAGGTGAGAGCCAGCCAAAACCTCTGCCTACACTAGGCTCACTCCAACTTTCGCTCATTAAAACGAAGGTCAATGCGAGTTGAAACAGCTATTAGCTCCTCCAGTGTGGCAGGAATCTCCCTAGTGGCCAAAGCGTCCTTTACATGGTCAGCCAGCCCCTTCCAAAATACAGGGATGAGGGCTTTATCTGGCCTGTCCAGCTCAGATGCTAAAGTCCGGAAGTGGACGGAAAAATGACTGACCAAGGATGAGCCCTGTGTCAGTGCCAGCAGTTGGAGCGCCATATCATGAGTGACTTGAGGTCCCAAAAAACATGTTTGAGTGCTCAGGAACAAGAGAGCACTCTGCAGCACATGATCATTGCGCTCCCACAGCGGCGCAGTCCACTTCAACGCCCTGTCCGACAAGAGAGATATAATGAATCCCACTTTAACCTGCACTTAGTGAAAACGTGCAGCCAGGAGCTCAAGATGTATCGCACACTGGTTCACTAATCCCCTGCATGACTTGCTATCGTCGGAGTACCTATCTGGCAGTGGGAGGCGGGATAAGGTCGGAACAGAGGTGGCAGTGGACAAACTAGCTGCAGCCATGCTAGCAGCCTGAACAGCTACTGCAGTCACATCCACAGGTGAGGTTATGCGCTTGAGAGCCGCCAACCTGCCCTCCAGCTGCTGGATGTACCACTGCAGTCGCTGCTTGTCCGTCATTGCTAGCCAGACCTTGGTGCTAGTATACTATTAGGACTGGCGGAATGCACCAAATAATAATATTAAAGAATATGAGGTGCGTTCGCATTCCAGGGTCCACCGTGCATGGATGATACCTGCTGCTGAGTAATGGCGGATGAATGCTTGCTCACACATGAGTTAAACCTCACACAGTGTGAATGAAAGCGAACTCTGTTGCTTCACAGAGTCGCTATAACACGTTGCACCCTGTTATCAGTCACAGGGTGCAGCTAAACACACTAGTGGGATCCCTATGAATCACCCCCACTAAACTGGTGATTGGACTCGTTCTGACCCTCGGTGGCTTTTGAGCCCATGTCTGAGGACACCACTAGTCAGATGCAGAGTCCAAGTGGGAATTCCCACCCTACACTGACCGACTGTCAGGAAAGCGCACTGAATGCCCACGGTGCCATACAGGTTGGCACTGCAAATAGATGCTGTATGCGTGCTAAATGTGCAGGTAGCACTGTCGGGTGCTAGGTAGCTTCCACCATTCGAGAAGATTCATCAACACAAGGAGTGGGAATAATTAAGGAGCTTTTATCCATCGACAGACATACATCTACACACACACGATATCAAATTTATACTAGCCATGCGAACCTTTTATACCGGAATCTCTCTGGGACCTTCCTAGTGATCCAATAGGAGCTGCTATAGGACCTGAGCATGTGACCCCCGACCTCCAATCGGAGGTTGTCCCTTGGGCATGCTCAGTAGAGGAAAAGCAGGACTTAGTCCGAGAGAGCGTCTGCTCATCGCTGATCAGTGCTGGTTACAATGACTGGACCTGGAAGGGCAGCAGTAACCAAGCACACAGTATATGCCTGAGCCAGATGCTGGGACTGATGTCTCTGCTGAGCAAGCTCCACTGTGGCTGGAGAAGCATGGGAGACTGCAGTGGACATGGTTCGAGATTCCCTCTGTGCAGTGGTGAAAACTCAACACCTAACATTTGTGGCCTTTAAAAAAAAAAAAAAAAAAAAAAATGTTTAATCCACTAAATACTGAGTAGACCAAGGCTAGCAGACAAAACAATGTCAAGTATGCCTCCAATGTGAGGATTTTGACACCACAGATACACCAGGCATATGACGGTGCTAACAGACTGTTTAAATATGTTGCCTTTTAAAAAAAAGTTAAACCACTAAATAATGAGTTGACCAAGGCTAGCAGACAAAACAGTGCAATGTATGTTTGCAAAGCAAGAATTTGGAGACCACAGATAGGCCAGTCGTCAGACGCAGATAACAGACTGATCAAAATGTGGCCTTGATTTTTTTGGGCCCACCAAAATTATGTCACTAAGTAGGCTATGACACTAAAATAAATTGCTGTACCAAAATTGTTAAATATTTAGCTCAATGATATGCGATGTGTGGCGTACAAATCACAGTGATAAATTTAAGAACGTTAGCTACAAATTTTGGGGGGCAGTAAAATGGTGTCCAAAAATGTTGAAAGACACTCCAAAAAATCATATAGTACCAAAAAAAGGCCAGATTTTTTTTGCGCATTCACATCTGATGCCTGGGACAATTTTTTTTTAAATTGTTAGATTTTCATGCTCTTGTATTGTAATGATCTGGCTGTAGTCTGTAGCATGACCAAGCAAATAAATGTAGAAAAAAGGGGGCTATGGATTGCTTTATAATAAAATTAGCAGGTATAAGCTGCAAAAAAAAAAAATGCCATGGATACCTGCAGCTACATATATATATATAAAATACGCAGCAGCAGACAGGAATGGAGCTTTTTGAGGTATTCAGTGAGATCTATATACTCACATACAGTGCCTGCAGGCCTTGCACTTATGTGGATATGTGCACAAAGAGTCCCTGCCTACCTAGCGCTGCAATATATGAACCCCCGAATTAGCCCTAAAAATGACTGTTGGTTTATCAGGATTTGTGGATTAAACACTAGTAGACCCACACTAGCTAATAAATGTAAGAATCTGACCCTATCTCAGTAGCAGCTCTCCCTACACTAGATGAATTCGGAACAGAATGCAGCAAGCAGGGCAGTGCCAGGTCTCTTATAGACCTGATGATGCTGTGTGGCCAGCCAATCACTGTAATACCACAACAAAGATGACTGCGGTATTACACTGCATGGCAGACAATCACTGCATGCAGATTGGTGCTCCAAAAAGCACCAAAATTAAAAGGAGACCTGAGCTCCAGCCGAATAATCCCGGAAATACTCGATGCTTGCCGAGTACACCTAGCATAGTGATACTCGGGTGAGTACCGAGTAGTGGCGAGCACGTTCGCTCATCACTAGTGATAGCTAAAAAAACTACTCACACATTGCTAGATACAGGGAATTTGTACACCTCTGTGAGGGTACTTGTGAAAAAATAAAGCTAGGATTTTTTTTTACATAATCGTAAGGCATTCAAAATGAGAAAGTGTGACGTTAAGGAACAGGGACATGAAAGTGGTCGTGCCCGCCAAGGCGGTGTGACAGATCAGAAGGTGACTGTATCTCGTTCTAGCTGTAAGGTTCTCGGTCTCTTTGCTATATGTGCTGTCATTTTCTGTTATTGAAACCTGGTTTTTCCGCCGGCCATTTTGCTTTGTCCTGCTGCAGCTACCTTGCCCTGAGTCAGTATGGAGTTTCTAGCTTCTGTGTTTCCACCCTGTTCTCCACCTCTTGCCTTTTTAATCAGCCTCAGCTGTTCAATCAGTGCTTCTGAATCATGTCTGCAGTTAGCATGTGACCTGCTCCTGGAAGTCTTGGACTTAAGGTACCGTCACACTAGACGATTTTACAACGAGAACGACAACGATCCGACCAAAATTAGATCGCTGGAACGTCGCTGTTTAGGTCGCTGCAGAGATGTCAAACACACCAACCTACGAACGATGCAGGAGCGATACAGTGACGTAACAGCGACTCATAGATCGTCCTCGCTAGTCGTTTGCTCAATGTCACACAGCAACAGTGTAACGATCTAACGATGCAGACGTAGCCAGATAGGTGTGTTTCTCCACAGGGAGACACCCAGGATGTGACGTTACGGCGTCCCGGAATATAAACCGCAACTCTACAGCGATTGATTCATATTGTTGGAGCGCTGCGTCTTCACGGTCTTCTGCCTTTCCAGCGTCCTCTTCTGCCTTTCCAGCGTCCTGTTCGGAACGATCCTTCGCCAGCTACGATCCTCTTCTCCCGTGGACGTTCTGTCTAGAACGCTGTATTCTACTGCAGGCGTCTTCATCGTTTCTTTTCTTGCTCATCAACGGTATGAAATGTCTTTCAGTTGTTTGTTTCTTTTGTGTATAGTTATGGCTATTCAGTAATGTTTATCTATGTGTATGGTGTAATGATGGATCAAACACCTCCGGCAGCCATCTTGTGCATCTGGCAAGCAGACGCACAAGATGGAGGCATTACTATGCGGTTTGCAAACTCAGTTGTGCTGTCTGCCAATTTTGCACACACCATATGGAAAGGTAAACTAATCTCTTGTGTCTGCCTTGGCTGGCCCTGGCGTGCTCAGCTAGTAAATAAAACAGCACACAACTTAAAGGAACAAATTTTTTTTTTTTAGAAACTGAACTAATTTTTTTTTTTTTTTTTTTAACAAAAGAATAACATAACTGTCAAGAAAAACATAACAAAACTATTTACGCCCGCGCGCCAAAAGGTGTCGCAGCGTGCGGCCATGTTGCTGCACTTGATGCTGCAGCAGCACTAATGTCCGCTCCAAGAGCGCTACTGTCCGCTCCAGTCGCTCTTGCTTGGCCAGCAGCTCTCACAGTGTCCGGTTCTGTAGATAGAAGATAGAATAAAAGTCTTTTTTTTTTTTGTCCTGTCCCAGAGGTCTTTTTTTTTTTTTTTGGTCGCATGTTATTAGTCGCTGCCAAATGTGACATCCCACTGATAACCCCTCCCACTGTCTGTATACTTACGGAGAAGGGACGCCTGTTGTCCATCACTGGAGCTGCTGACCACCCATCCCCTGTCTCGGGCCAGAGTTCCCGGAGCTAAAAGGAATCAAAATCATATCTGTTTAACAATTGAACTCGCTGTGGGGAACCGCTCGCAGTTTATCGTCACTTACGAATGCTCGCCTCTGGGGAGAATGATGCCGAGCCGGGGGAGGAAGATGGGTAGCGGAAGGGCGGTGTAGTGGCCTGCGGTGGGGTTAGTGCATCTGTAATGGATACAATATTTCAGCTCACCTCTTATGTCCCATATGCCGTTATAATTTTGAAATGAATGATGTTTAACTTACGTGACGGTCCAGCTTGTGGGCTGCTGCTGCTGCTGCTGCTGCTGCTGCTGCTGGAAGATGTGGGGGAGGATAGTACCCTCTGTAGCCGGTGGCGTCTCTCTACACAAAAATAAAAGAAACGCCATGTTTAGACAACAAAAGTACAGAGCTGTAGACATCACAATAAATATAGACAACATTGACAGCAAAAGTTAGTAGCCTATCGAAATTCGACTGCATCTGTAATGTATTCTATATTTCTGCTCCCCTGTAATGTCCCATATGCAGTTATAAAATTGAAATGAATGATGGATAACTTACGTGACGGTCCAGGCTGTGGCCTGCTGCTGGCCGCTGTTGTGGAGGCTAGTGCCCTCTGGTGCCGGCGGCGTCTCTCTACACAAATAAAAAAAAAAAAAGAAAACGCAATGTTTTGACTACAAAAGTACAGAGCTGTAGAAAAAAAAAACACAAAAAAAGAGGCCATTTGCGGGAAGGAGTAAAAATCTATTTTGACAAGCTAAATGTAATTACATATATAGAACATAGGAAGCACCTCACGGCAGTGCGCGTCTCCTGTTTCCCCCTACTGGCAGTGCGAGCAGGGTTGCCAACCTCCTCGTAATGATTTCAGGACAATCTGGATTACAATTGCGGACATCCGTATAAATTAAATATGGGGGGTGGAGATTATGGAATTCATGACCTGACCAATTTTTACGCGACAACGCATTTTTGCGCTTGGACATTATAGAAATTTGAAAATAAATTATGAAACTTTTTTCCTCGTAAGTCCCGGATAAGTTGGCAACCACGGGCACGAGTCTCCCAATTCCCCCCGCCCGGTACCGTGCGTCTTCCAATTACACCATTCTGGTACTTGCCTTGCTTTGCCTCCGCTCGCAAGTGTGCCAGATGGAGTGGCTGCTTATAGCGCAGGTCGGCCCACTTTTTTCGCAGTTGCAGCGCACTGCGCCGGATGCTGAACCTGCTCTCCATCATTTCTGCAATGCGGCCCAGCACTGCATTCTTGTGCAAATTGGGGTGGGCAGGCCGGCTCCTCCGTCCCTCATAGTCGAGGGCATCCATCTTGTCCACAAAAAACGCACCTCGGCCTGCCCCAGAGGAGCACAGCGCTGTCTCGCCGCCATTTTCTAAAGATAGACGCTGTACGGCACCGCCTAACCACGCCCAGAGGAGGTCCTAGCTGCCGCGCGATCGGCATCGCTATAGCGTCTCTGATTATGCACAGCGTCGCGTTTGTGACGCCGGCTCCAGACATCCTTTTTTTTTTTTGGGGCGTTCCCGTTACCAAGTCACAGCGCTCATTGTCTTGTTTCAGTGTTGTAGTAGCTTGTATAGTAATTTTGGGGTGTCAGAGGTGCGGCTGTAGTGTTAAACGCTGCTTATTACACATGTAAAGATAAATTTCCATTAAATCCTATGTTCACATTTCTGTTGAACAGGGCAGCGTCTGAGACGCAACACTGAACAGATATGTGAGCACATGCCCAACGCCGCTATTTGTGACCCATGCATTAACTTTTCCATGGTTTTAGGGGCAGGAATAAAAAACATCATGCATCGTCCTCTGTGTCCTGACGCATGATTCACAAAACGATAGGGCAACACATGTTATTTCAGGCCCCTAGGTAAAATATAGTGGCGCATGACTAATGCATTGCCGTGGCTGCGCCGAACAAAACGCTAATGTGAACTTTGCCTTCTAACCAAGAAAAAAAAAAAAAAAGATGTGTGAACACTATGTTACAGTATTGGTTGTCTTGTGTCACTTTAGCAAATCATATGTAATAATTATTTTTTATTGTGCTTTTTCAGGTTGCCATGTCTCTTTCGGATGTACCTGCGATTGTAGCGGCTGCATTGCTGTTAGAAGCTCAGAACCAGCTGGAGGCTGAAGCGCGAAACAATCGTGCAAAGCGACAGCGCCGCATGTGGACCAGACAGTGGCTGCAGAAGAGGAATCAATTGTCCCACATGGGCCTAATCAGGGAACTGAAGGAGAACAACCCGCATGATTTCAAGAACTACTTGAGAATGTCCGAGGATTCATTTAATGTCCTACTTGAAGCTGTGGAACCTTATATTAGGCGGCAAAATACAAGGATGCGAGCTGCTGTCCCTGTGGATGAGAGACTGGCTGTTACGCTCCGGTTACTGGCGACTGGCAGGTCTATGCAAGACTTGCATTACTGCGCTGCGATTTCCCGAACCCTACTCAGCGTCATCATTCCGGAGACATGTAAAGCAATTATCTCTGCTTTACACCACAATTACATGCCTTTCCCGGAGACCCCGGATGATTGGAAAGAGATTTCAAGGGGATTTCATGAGCAATGGCAGTTCCCTAATTGCGGGGGGGCCTTGGATGGGAAACATGTCCGCATCACCCAACCACCACACTCCGGCTCCTTTTATTATAACTATAAGGGATATTTCAGCGTTATTCTGATGGCCCTCGTTAATGCGAACTACGAATTTGTAAGTGTGTCTGTAGGGATCAACGGGAGATTATCTGATGGCGGAGTTTTGGAGCTAACCGATTTTGGGGACCGCTTGAAAGAAAACAAACTGGCCTTGCCTCCCAACAGTGACACTACTGGAAACATGAACTTTGTGTTTGTCGGAGATGAGGCGTTCCCACTGCATCCCAACCTTTTGAAGCCCTTCTCCCAGAAGACTCTGACACCTGAGCGGCGCATATTTAATTACCGGCTTTCGAGAGCTAGACGCGTTGTGGAGAATGCGTTTGGAATCATGGCAAACCGATTTCGTGTTTTCCACACTGCAATGAACATGAAACTATCGTCTATAGACTCTGTGGTTCTTGCTTGTTGCGTCCTCCACAACTTTTTGCGCCGCCGTGATGCCACTGCATACAGCCCTCCACAGTATGTAGACTCTGTTGACCCTGCAAACGGGGATATAACCCAGGGAGAATGGCGTCTAGACGAGCACAGGGTTTCTGGCCTGGAAAGTCTGGGATCCGGAAGGAACAATGATGACGCGACAAATTGCAGGGAAAAATACTGTGACTTTTTCAATGGTCCAGGGGCTGTCTCATGGCAGCACCAACAATTGTAGCGCAACTGTAGGCATATCTTTTACCATTTATTATGGATTACATTTGTTTTTGTTGATCCGCTCTCGTGTACCATTCTTTTTAGAACCCAAACAATTTCTTTGTCAAGTAACAATGTCAACATAACGATATATCGATTTATGTACATTCTCTTGTTCTTTTTATTCCATTCCAATAAAAATATCGAACTATGCAAATACTCTACTTCTGTATCAAACATATGAACCATGGGAGCCAACAACCTCCTCTGCCCTAGCGCTTTCATGGTGTGTGTGTATGTATGTATGTGTGTGTGTATATGTGTGTATATATATATATATATATATATATATATATATATATATATATATATATATATATATCCCGATTATAACGCATTTGGTATTGTACAGTATGCATGTCCACTTTGCATATTGCCCACCCACATAGTATTTTGCCCATCCAGGGAGACACGTAGTATGGAGACAAATTAAAAAAATATATATATTTTATTAGTTTTTACATGACATTTTCACTGTTGATGATCCATAGGGGATTACGGAGTAGGGGAGGGATAAATTGGACGGGTTTATTAACATATAAATATATTTGTATACTCACCTTCCGAAGTCCCGTTGAAGTAGTGCTATACTCACCCTACGCCACCTTTCCCAGGGACCGTAAGCTGCCGCTTTCAATGGAGTGGTCCTGGGAGTGGGAAAGGCGACGGAGGGTGAGTATAGCAGGTGTGATAGCCTTTTTTTATTTTTTTTTTTAAATTAAGTTTCTTAAAACTATTGATGATGCATAGGCACAAGGATTAATGACCGGGCGTCAGGCCAATGACTGCAGGGCAGTAGGCAGAGTGGATTATGGACGTTATAAAACTGAAGTCTCTATTGTTTTCAAGACAAGATCCCTACAAATTTTGATAGAAGGTGTCCATCTCGCTGTACCGGTGCGTGGACGTAGGAGGTCCTTGTGAAAAGTCTGCAAAAGAAGGGGGTGCAGGTGGTGTCCAGAACTGAGAATGATGTGGGCCTGGTCTGCGGACAGGAGTGCTGTGCATGGGCTCCTGTGGTGGTCCCAAATAAAACTGGCCACTGGGCTGACGCTCGGTGATGTTCAACATAGATGTGTCGCTCAGTTTTCCAGTGGCTGCCGCGTTCAGAACGTCAAACATCAATCTCTCCGCGTGAGATCGTTGGGTAACGTCCAATTTGTTTAACCGTTCCTCAACCAAGGTTGGGAATGCGGAGAGCTGGGTTGCCGCATGCTTGGACAAGATGTTGTTAGCCATTGCCAGGAGATCCACAGCTGTCGACTTTCTTTTGCGAGATGGCCGCTGTGGACGTGTCTGATCCTCGAGACACGGGCTTCTGGAGGACTGATGGGACTGGACATCGTTCCCTTCTGCTCTTTCCCGCTGTTGCAGAGGCACCTGCGATTCAAGGAAAAAGAAAAAAAATTAAAAGTTAATAACATACAAACAACTCAGCCTTAGAGCCCCACCTCTCCAACACCTCTATTCCTGTTCATGGGAAGCTATGAGGAACTAGGTAGCAAACCACAGGGGTTACAGAGCTTTCAGAGCTGGGCAGAACTACATTGGGCAGCAATACTGTATGTACAAATGTGCGGAAGACACAATATGTTAATGTATTTATCTTTATGTTATAGACTTTGGAAATTATTAAAAATGCATTTAAAGGAGGGGGAAGTACTGTTTGGACATACTTCTCAGAACAGGAAGTGACAACTGTTATTAACAGGGGGATTAAACATGAAAAATGTGAATCATTATTATTGGAAACCATGCAGTCTCATAAACCTACATGACACACGGCATGCTACTAGAAGGGAAGCTAGGGGGTACTTACATGCTCGTCCGGAGACTCGGGCAGGTTCTCTTCAGGCGATGGTGCACATATGCTTGTGACAGTCTGGCACGGGCGAGGGATTTCCTGGTCCCGAGTGAATGCCAGCAGGTCATAGTACCACAACTTGGGCACATAGACGTCGTCAGTTCCGGCCCCAGACTTCAGCGACTTTTCCACCTTGTTCAACTCTTTTTTGTAGACTGTGCGGAGAGCCTGGATTTTTTTACGCACAATGTGTTCATCCACCGTCTCAGTGGGATGATGCTCCTTGTAGATGGCCACCAGCTTCTCATACGCATCTTTCTTTTTGTAGCGGTTGCTGTAATCCGCCGACTTTATCTTCCACAAGCAGGGCAGGGAGCGGTACATCTCTGAGTGCCCGAACACAGTCTTGTTCATTGGCAGACATCTAAAAAAACAGAAATAAAAAATGAAGCAACAGCAAGCAAGAAAGTTGTGGCCCCTGTGCCTTTCCTAATGTGAGCAGCCTTCTATTGTATGGGATGGGCCGTGCGCTATTTCCTTTTGGTAGCCACCATTTTAGGGATGGGATGGTTCGTATGCTTTTTTCATATTATTAATACCAATTTTGGGGCTTGAAAATGGCAGATAAAAAAAACAGATACACTTACCATGAAAGATCTAATAAGAACGCTGATGAGTTCAAGATCTCCAACCAGGTCGCTCACAAGAAGCTAGAGAACGAAGACGATGCAGAGGTCTCGTTTTACAACCACGACGCTCACGAGATGTGAAATCAATACGGAGCAGAATTCTAGATTTCCAAACAAGACGCTCACGAGAGGTTATAAAACGAAGACGCTGCAAAGATCTTGATTTCCAACCAGTACGCTTACGAGATGGAGAATGAACACGATGCAGAGTTTTGGATTTCCAACCTATTGCAAGATGCTCGTAGTTGAAGTACCCACAAGTGATTGAACAGTTGACTCAAGCTTTTTATATCGGAACCTTGCTATAGAACCTACCTACAGATGATCCCGCTGTGGCCTATCACAGTTCACAGGGAGACATCACACCCACTCCATTCGTAATGTAATGTATAACGTTATGGCGTCACCTTTTTTTTAATGAAATAATGTAAAAGCCTTTTTTTTTTGTACTGGCTGTTGTAATCCCCATGCAGGCTGTGGCGACAGATGGCATCACCTTTTGTAAAGTCATGTTATGGCGTCACCTTTTTTAATGTCATTATGTCCTCCCCTTTGTCATTGTAATGTATTGTAAAGACTCCCTTTATGTTATAATGTACACACCACATCCCAGACTATTGCGACACATGGCATCTCCTTTTGTAAAGTCATGTTCTGACGTCACTTTTTTTAATGTTATAATGTAATGTAAAGGCGTCTCCTTTTGTAATTGTTATGTATTGTAAAGACCCCCTTTATGGAATGTACACACCACCTCCCAGGCTTGTTGGGACAGAGGGAGTCACCTTTTGTAATAGCGTATCCTTTTTTTTATTTTATGTAATACTTTATCACTGTGCGGTTCCCTATCCTTTGTAATTGCATATTTTATTGTATTAATCAGGCGATATGTATTGGACCTAGGCTATCATAGTATGGGAAGTTTATGTGATCGTGGTAAATTGATATTTTTTCAAGAAAACGTTTAAAATTAAAATCTATTACGGGCGTCACTGCAATGTATTGTAAAGGCGTCTCCTTTTTAATATACAACGCCTACCTGGCTAGAGCAAGACGCTGCGACGGCCCCTATGATCGTTGCTGGCGTCGTTGCTTTTGATGTCAAACACAACGATACACCCCAATCGAACGACCAAATAAAGTTCTGAACTTTCAGTGCCGACTAGCGATTTCACAGCGGGATCCAGATCGCTGCTGCGTGTCAAACACAACGATATCGCTAACGAGGACGCTGTTACGTCACAGATCGTTGTCGTTCTCGTTGTAAAATCGTCTAGTGTGACGGTACCTTTAGTATTCCAGCTATCTCCTACTGTGGATCTCTGGGGCACTTGTGGACACTGGAACTCTGCTGCATGCTAATCAACAGTTGCAAGGGAAGTAACGGAGAGACTCTGAACCTGTTCTGTGCTTAATGCTGAACTTAAGGTTTTCTCTGGTCTGCTGTGACGTCCGCCATGTCTCCTGCCTCTGTACCTGCAATTGTGTAAAACCTGTTTCTCTGTGGCATACTTGTATGAAGTAATCCAAGCAAATCCTAACTAAACCTGGGTCTCCTGTATTTTCCTTGCACCCAAGCAAAAGACTCTAAATAGACTGTGTACAATACATTACACTAGCTTCCTGTCAAAATTCTGTCTGCACTCTACACCACTGTCGAACCCAGACAAGTGCGAGGATGTTGTTGGTTGGATGGCAGACAAAGGCTCCAGTGTGTTGACAAATAGCAACATGAAGTCTTCCACATGGTCCAGACTCAGTAGCTAAGAGGCAGGGCCTCAGAATCCTTAACCTGGTCCTTCTTCCTCCCTCCCATCAAGAGTCTAAGGAGTCATATGACCCTTAACCAACGCTGGGCACTCTAGGGAACTGTTTACATTTTCTTGTAATTATTCTAGCCTTTTTCCTTGCACCATTAAAGAGGATCATGAGGTGATGGAGTGCAGTGATGCGCAAACATTTGAACACCCACAGGCAGAAGAAAGCCATGTTTGGGAAGGTCAATTCATGTTTGAAGAGATAAAGGATAATCATGACGCACAGTCACCATCAGGTTAGCCTAAAATCGCAACTCAGAAGGAGGATCAGATTGATGAATTGAAAAATGACATGGTTCATGAGGAGGCCACTGATCCAACCTGGCACAGTGGCATGCATGGCGAACACAGCAGTGCAGAGAGGGATAGATACATAGCACGAAAACAGACAAGAAGAGGTAGTGGTTTGACCAGAGGGAGAACTCGGTCAACTGTTCGACAGAGACCCAACACTTAGCTAGATTAGCTAGATAAAAGAGCAAGGGTGCATTGTACCCCTGTATGAAAGTTTTTTTCCTGACAGTCCTTCAGACAAAACAACTGTAACTTGCAGCATCTACCATACCAAGCTGTGAAGAGGCAAGAATACTGCCAGCCTTAGCACCTCCAGTATGCAGAAGCACATGGCAGCCAAGCACCCCTTTTGGTAGATGGGTACAAAATCTGTGTCTGACTGTAAAACCATTGCCCCTTCCCTTGTGTTACAGCCTTCCAAATCGGCTCTCCATGAATCAGGCACTGATGCCTCCTGCCCACAACCTGCGGTTTCACAGACACAATAGTCAGCAACCATGTCCATTTAATTGTCCCAGCACCGCATTCAGAAGTGCCATTTTCAGTGCATGCATGCTAGAGGGTCGTTGTTGAAGACTTACTGAAAAGATTCCGGCACTTAGCCCCTCTCTTCCCACTCCCGTGTAATGGTGGGATATGGGGTAATAACGGGTTAATGTCACCTTGCTATTGTAAGGTGACATTAAGTCGGGTTAATAATGGAGAGGCATCAATAAGACACCTATCCATTATTAATCCAATAGTAAGAAAAGGTTAATAAAACACGCACACATTTGGAAAAAAGTATTTTAATCTTCATTTAACCATACTTACCATACTTCAGCGCCTGCAAAAAACGTAAAATAATAAACCGTATACTACCTGTCCGCCGTAGTCCAATTAATAAGGAGGGTCCCACAATGATCTCCCCTATAGAACAGTGACATAGGGTGATGTCACTGCTCTATAGGACCCTCTGTGACGCAATGACAGGAGACAATGGCTCCTGCAGTGCATCACTGAGGTTACTAAAGTTCAAAGTGTCACTTTATGGCAATTGCTGCGTGGGAAAATTTCTCACCCAGCAATGCCATAAGTGAGACTAGGGACTTTTCTTTACAGCGGCGGAGGAATACAGTGCGGACGGATACCTTCCTCCCGTCATTGTGTTTCTGGAGCCCCTGGAGAGCGGTCGCAACAGCTGTTGCTGCTGTTCTTCACGGGAGATCGTCTTGGGACACTCGTGGATTTCTGCGGACAGGGAGTATATTGGTTGTTTGCTATTTTAATCTTTTTTACAGGTTGACACTGGCTTCGGGGAACAAAGTGTCAAGTAATGGTGAGTATGTACTCTTTGTTTAATGTACTGTATGTCTATATGTATGTACTGTATGGAGTATGTATGGAGTATATATGTGTTTTTTTTTTTCATTCAACACATTAGCCGGATGATGGGACTACTACTTTCCCATCATTGGCACAATTGGCACATCAATGTGCACAAAGGCACAGAGACCCCGGCACGCCGCACAGAGATCCCGCACGCCGCACAGAGACCCAGCATGCCACACAGAGACCGGGCATGCGACACAGAGACCGGGCACGCCGCATAGAGACCGGGCACGCTGCACACAGCCCCGGCAAGCCGAATACAGCCCTGGCAGCCCGCATACAGCCTCGGCAGCCTGCATACAGCCCTGGCAGACCCGCATACAGCCCCGGCAGCCCACATACAGCCCCGGCAGGCCTGCATACAGCCCCGACAGGCCCGCATCTAGCCCTGACAGGCACGTACAGATTACCGGCAGGCCTGCACAGACCCCGCCCGCACACACATACAGGCACAGTGTCCACCCATGCACCGCCCACACTCTTTTCCCCCCCGGAACAGGATGTAGAAGGACAGAAAGGGCTTATTTACGTTCTGATATTTTTGTCCCATTGACTTGCATTGGTATCGGTATCGACGATATCCGATATTTTTTGGATATCGGCCGATCCAATCAGATACCGATACTTCTGGATATTGGAAGGTATCGCTCAACACTATGAAGCAGTACTTAAGTGACCATACCAGTGTTCTTCCTGATTCTTCAGTGCCCTTTAACTATTGGATGTCCAAGCTGCACACTTCGCCCGACCTCTCTTTGTACGCCTTGGAGGTGTTGCCATGCCCTGCTGCAAGTGTATTGCCTGAGCGGGTTTTTGGTTCTGCCTGTGCAATCATAATTGATAGGCTCACATGACTGTCAATAGAAAATGCAGACAGGCTGACTCTTCTAAAATTGAACAAGGGCTGTATTTCCTCCAACTTTGTAAGCCCTACGAATGACAGCAACCCAACGTTAATTCAGCCCAAATGTTCTTTTTGGAAGTTATCTTAACATCCAACCCTTACCATCCCAACCCATTTTGTTCTAGAAATCACATCCTACTCTTCCTGCTTCTGCAACATGTACAGTGGGGCAAAAAAGTATTTAGTCAGTCAGCAATAGTGCAAGTTCCACCACTTAAAAAGATGAGAGGCGTCTGTAATTTACATCATAGGTAGACCTCAACTATGGGAGACAAACTGAGAAAAAAAATCCAGAAAATCACATTGTCTGTTTTTTTTTAAAGGGAACCTGTCACCTGAATTTGGCGGGACTGGTTTTGGGTCATATGGGCGGAGTTTTCGGGTGTTTGATTCACCCTTTCCTTACCTGCTGGCTGCATGCTGGCTGCAATATTGGATTGAAGTTCATTCTCTGTCCTCCGTAGTACACACCTGCGCAAAGTAATCTTACCTTGCACAGGCGTGTACTATGGAGGACAGAGAATGAACTTCAATCCAATATTTCGGCCAGCATGCAGCCAGCAGGTAAGGAAAGGGTGAATCAAACACCCGAAAACTCCGCCCATATGACCCAAAACTGGTCCCACCAAATTCAGGTGACAGGTTCCCTTTAACATTTTTTTTGCATATTATGGTGGAAAATAAGTATTTGGTCAGAAACAAACAATCAAGATTTCTGGCTCTCACAGACCTGTAACTTCTTCTTTAAGAGTCTCCTCTTTCCTCCACTCATTACCTGTAGTAATGGCACCTGTTTAAACTTGTTATCAGTATAAAAAGACACCTGTGCACACCCTCAAACAGTCTGACTCCAAACTCCACTATGGTGAAGACCAAAGAGTTGTCAAAGGACACTAGAAACAAAATTGTAGCCCTGCACCAGGCTGGGAAGACTGAATCTGCAATAGCCAACCAGCTTGGAGTGAAGAAATCAACAGTGGGAGCAATAATTAGAAAATGGAAGACATACAAGACCACTGATAATCTCCCTCGATCTGGAGCTTCACGCAAAATCCCACCCTGTGGGGTCAGAATGATCACAAGAACAGTGAGCAAAAATCCCAGAACCACGTGGGGGGACCTAGTGAATGAACTGCAA
This sequence comes from Ranitomeya imitator, assembly GCF_032444005.1. NCBI lineage: Eukaryota > Metazoa > Chordata > Amphibia > Anura > Dendrobatidae > Ranitomeya > Ranitomeya imitator. Next base: position 545,410,369 of record NC_091284.1, on the reverse strand, counting down.
AGAGCTGGGACCAATGTAACAAGGCCTACCATAAGTAACACACTACGCCACCATGGACTCAGATCCTGCAGTGCCAGACGTGTCCCACTGCTTAAGCCAGTACATGTCTGGGCCCGTCTGAAGTTTGCTAGAGAGCATTTGGATGATCCAGAGGAGTTTTGGGAGAATGTCCTATGGTCTGATGAAACTAAACTGGAACTGTTTGATAGAAACACAACTTGTCGTGTTTGGAGGAAAAAGAATACTGAGTTGCATCCATCAAACACCATACCTACTGTAAAGCATGGTGGTGGAAACATCATGCTTTGGGGCTGTTTCTCTGCAAAGGGGCCAGGACGACTGATCCAGGTACATGAAAGAATGAATGGGGCCATGTATCGTGAGATTTTGAGTGCAAACCTCCTTCCATCAGCAAGAGCATTGAAGATGAAACGTGGCTGGGTCTATCAACATGACAATGATCCAAAGCACACCGCCAGGGCAACGAAGGAGTGGCTTCGTAAGAAGCATTTCAAGGTCCTGGAGTGGCCTAGCCAGTCTCCAGATCTCAACCCTATAGAAAACCTTTGGAGGGAGTTGAAAGTCCGTGTTGCCAAGCGAAAAGCCAAAAACATCACTGCTATAGAGGAGATCTGCATGGAGGAATGGGCCAACATACCAACAACAGTGTGTGGCAACCTTGTGAAGAGTTACAGAAAACGTTTGACCTCTGCCATTGCCAACAGAGGATATATTACAAAGTATTGAGATGAAATTTTGTTTCTGACGAAATACTTATTTTCCACCATAATATGCAAATAAAATGTTAAAAAAACAGACAATGTGATTTTCTGGATTTTTATTTCTCAGTTTGTCTCCCATAGTTGAGGTCTACCTATGATGTAAATTACAGACGCCTCTCATCTTTTTAAGTGGTGGAACTTGCACTATTGCTGACTGACTAAATACTTTTTTGCCCCACTGTATATAGTGGTCATCATTGTATACCCCATGTGAGTAATATTTTTAAATGTGTAAACCTTAATACATTGTTCAAAGGTGAAACTTGTTTTCCCTTTCTCTAGCAATTATGATAACTGCAAAATTTATTGTGAGGTACCCATTATAGTCTCTTTCAGCGTGTTTGATAGAGACCCCTTGGGTAATTTTTGGAAACCTTTGTGCATTGTGCAATGGTGAAATTTCTACTCCCAATATATATATGATTTTTTAGTCTACACTTGACATTGTGGAACATCAATACATTAATATGCTCCACACACTTCTTCAGATTTCAGTCTTGCACAGAATAATAATATGAATAATGAAACATGCTCTATATATATGCTGCAAATTCAAAAATCTTACCCACACATCCTTTTAAAAAAGGAAAATTTGACATAATACCTCTGTTAGCATAAGCCATAAACTGCTGACATACGCACCACCCCAGTAGGTGGGCGGAACGCCTGGGTACAAAAGTGGTGTGTGAAGGTGAAACAACTTGTCCTTCTTCTGTGTTACGTCCTTCCCTATCTTCTGTCCATAAAGCAGGTGCTGATGCCTCTTGCCCACAACCTGTAGCTGCACAGAACATTCAGCAACCACGTCCACTTTTTGGTCTCAGCGAAGTGTTCAGTTTTGTCAGCATACATGTCTCTTCCTAAATTGTTAGTTAGATAGGTCATACAAATTTGTTAGTACATTACATCGTCCGGTGCTGGACAAAGACCATCCCCGGCTTTTCCAGGCTCCTAAATGAGACTTGTGTCCCTTTATTAAACTGTCGCTTCACTCGAATTTTCTAAATTTTGGTTAAAAAAAAATGGTGGTGGGGTGTTGGCCTGTTTCCGCACATTTTAAGCAGGTCTAAGAGACTGGGTTAATAGACTCCACAGACCTATTCAGGCCGCAGCCTTACACATATTGGAACATGGTCTTTGCCACATTAAGGCCTTTACCTGAGCTCTGTAGCAGTGCCTGTCACCTGAGTCATACACTCCACAGACCTTGTCACTCTCTGGGAGTCGGGATATATCCTGCATTTACTTTGTTATTGCTCAAAACCATGCAAAAGATACATTCTGCCTGGTTGGATAGTTTCCAGAATAAGTGCGTAGGCTTGTGCAGATTGGTCAATGGAACCCCTGTCTCTTTCCCTTGAGGAGGCTTTTTTCAAAGTAAAATGAGGTTTTTACATGTTCCTGACATGGGATACAGACCTGACATACTGACCACAATACAGGCCCTCGCTGGCATACACTGTATTCAGAATTCAATCCAAATGATTTTGGTGTCTTTTAGAATCCAATTTACTCACATTGATCATACAGCTCCCCCAACTTCTGTATTATACTCACCTTACAGTGGCTTCACTGGTATGACAGTGGCTCCATTGGTATGACAGTGGCTCCATTAGGATTCAGTGGACAAAATGAACTGTGGAGCTCACAAAACTCAGGTTTCACGTCACCTGTGTGCCCTCTGTGAAGCAAAGGCCGCATAATGACATGGCGGTGGACTTAGTGGTGGCGGTGGGCAAAGCCCAAAAATCAAATGGGCATGTTTTAGCTGGCACTGTAAAGTGCTAGGGAATATGTATTTCACTATCTAGCAAATAATTTTGAATGAGGGCAGGACCTCCCAAATGTAGGAGTGAGAGCCCTCCCAAATGTATGATGCAGGGCCACCTGAGTGACTTTCCTAAAATCAGTTTTAACAGCACCTGCTGGCCCTTTGAAAATGTGAAGCGAGGGCTGCATAATGATATGGCGGTGGGTGTGGTGGTGGTGGCAGTAAAAGTCCAAAATTCAAATGGACATGTTTTAGCTGGAATTATAAAGTGCTGGGGAATAGGTATTCCACTATCAAGCAAACATTATTGACTAATGGAGGGACCTCCCAAATGTTGGAGTGAAAGCCCTCACAAATTTATAATACAGGGCCACATGAGGGCCGTTCCCAAAATCAGTTTTAACAGCACCTGCTAGCCCTTTGAAAATGTGAAGCGAGGGCCCCATAATGACATGGCAGTGGATGGGGTTGTGGTGGTGGGCAAAGCCCAAAATTCAAATGGGCATGTTTTAGCTGGCATTGTAAAGTGCTGGGGAATATGTATTCCACTATCTAGCAAACAATTTTGAATGATGGAGGGACCTCCCAAATGTATGATACAGGGCCATCTGAGGGCCCTTCCCAAACTCAGATTTCATGGCACCTGCTGGCCCTTTGAAAATGTGAAATGAGGGCCTTATAATGACATGGCAGTGGGCGTGGTGGTGGTGGCGGGCAAAACTCACAACTCAAGTAAGGAATGTTTTAGCTGACATTATAAAGTGCTGGGGAAAATGTACTTCACTATCTAGCGAACAATTTTGAATGAGGGGGGTCTCTTAAATGTACGAGTGAGAGTCCTCACAAATGTAAAATGAAAAACTAAAGCCAAAATGCTACATGTGAGCATTTGCTAAAGAGGAGGTATAATTTTTTTTATTATTATTATTATTATTATTATTATTATTATTATTATTATTTTATTTTGCATTATATACAAGTAATTATGAAGGAAATAATGTTTCTTAGTATTTTATCCATTAAAAAAATAGGTTTGGTTTGGTAGGTCTTCTTATATATCCGTAAAACTTGCACTATTGTCTGACAACATTATTCCCAGATATTCCCAGAAACCATATGTAATTCAGAAAGGCATGCAGGCATATTCTCCATGCTATTCCCATTTAGTTTTAACACATTTCCATCCATTTCATTTTTTCTCAGGCCCCCAGACCTGTTTGTTGGGTCTAGCAGAAAAATATTCGGCTTTCCCACGGACTTGCATTGGATTCATTATTCGATACGAATACACAGATATTAGAAATTAGTCATACAGATTTTCCCAAATCTGAATATTTCACTGATTGATCATCACTAAAAATAATAAAAAACCATAATGCTCACCTTTATGCCTAATCCACCAATGCCCACATTCCCTGTAAAAGACAAAAAATAATAAACAAGCATAGCCCTTACTTGTCAGACGTGAAGATAATCCATATCTATCCCACAAAGATCCGGATGATTTGGATAGAGTTCAGATAAGTGATGTGACCGTTATCCATGCCAACCGGCTTACACTGAGAGAGAAGCATAATCATGCTTCTGCAATGTGTAGCTCTGAGTTCCCATGAGAAAGGTCCCGGGAATTCATAGTTGATGAACCCAGGTGACCTCACCGCTTGCTGCGTGAGAACTACAGTACTTTATTTATTTATAGCAGAAGAGTCAGCTGATGAATACTCCCATCAGTGGAGCCTGCTCTCACTGCTATCAGCAACAGCAGACATATGCTGATGGTAGTAGTACTTTCTCATCAGGTGACACCTGTGACTGGCAGTGACCTTTATACCACTGGTCACAGTTGCTGGGTCATTCTTGTCATCTGACAGCATGGCAACCCCAGCGCACTGACTTTCGGTAATCTTACCGCTGATCAGAGCTTGTGTTTGCCACTCTGTCACGCTGATGACAGCGTCGCAAAGAAAGGATGTTCATCACCCCTATTCATGTGAATGGGGTCCAGTTTTAGGTACTGTTTTGGTACACGAACCAAATTTTTTGAGATGTTTGGCAGAACCAGCCTGAACCGAACATCCATGGGTTCACCCATCTCTACTTCTCAACCAACTGTAGACTCTTGCATGGGCCTCTTGTGCCTGAAAGAGTCTCTTTGTCACAATAAGAATCACCTTCATAATCCTTTCTTGCATCTGGGCCACATGCTCTATGATGCTCATGTGGGGTGTAACCTCTGCTTCCCATGTGTCCATTGCAATATCCACAAGTCCCTGAGGGTGCCAACCATACAACAGCTTGGTGAAAACCCAATAGAGGCCTGTGGAACTTACCTAATAGAAAACAGCAGATATGGGAGTAGGCAATCCTAGTTTCGGCCATCCTTTTTCATGAACATCTTGAGCATGGAGTTCAAGGTTTTCTTGAACCTCTGTACCAAGCAGTCTGTCTGCTGATGGTACATCGATGTCCTGAGATGTGTAATATGGAGAGCCTTACACAACTCGCTCATCACTCAGGACATGAAAGGAGTTCCTTGGTCTTTTAGGATCATCTTTGTCCGGCCCATATTCCCTGTAAAAGACAAAAAATAATAAACAAGCATAGCCTTTACTTGTCCGACGTGAAGATAATCCATATCTATCCTACGAAGATCCGGATGATTTGGATAGAGTTTAGATAAGTGATGTGACCGTTATCCATGCCAACCGGCTTACACTGAGAGAGAAGCATAATCATGCTTCTGCAATGTGTAGCTCTGAGTTCCCATGAGAAAGGTGCCGGGAATTCATAGTTGATGAACCCAGGTGACCTCACCGCTTGCTGCGTGAGAACTACAGTACTTTATTTATTTATAGCAGAAGAGTCAGCTGATGAATACTCCCATCAGTGGAGCCTGCTCTCACTGCTATCAGCAACAGCAGACATATGCTGATGGTAGTAGTACTTTCTCATCAGGTGACACCTGTGACTGGCAGTGACCTTTATACCACTGGTCACAGTTGCTGGGTCATTCTTGTCATCTGACAGCATGGCAAACCCAGCGCACTGACTTTTCGTAATCTTACAGCCGATCAGAGCTTGTGTTTGCCACTCTGTCACGCTGATGACAGCGTGGCAAAGAAAGGATGTTTGTCACCCCTATTCATGTGAATGGGGTCCAGTTTCGGGTACTGTTTTGGTACACGAACCAATTTTTTTTAGATGTTTGGCAGAACCAGCCTGACCCGAACATTCATGGGTTTGCCCATCTCTACTTCTCAACCAATTGTAGACTCTTTCATGGGCCTCTTGTGCCTGAAAGAGTCTCTTTGTCACAATAAGCATCTCCTTCATAATCCTTTCTTGCATCTGGGCCACATGCTCTATGATGCTCACGTGGGGTGTAACCTCTGCTTCCCATGTGTCCATTGCAATATCCACAAGTCCCTGAGGGTGCCAACCATACAACAGCTCGGTGAAAACCCAATAGAGGCCTGTGGAACTTACCTAATAGAAAACAGCAGATATGGGAGTAGGCAATACTAGTCTCAGCCATCCTTTTTCATGAACATCTTGAGCATGGACTTCAAGGTTTTCTTGAACCTCTCTACCAGGCAGTCTGTCTGCTGATGGTACATCGATGTCCTGAGATGTATAATCTGGAGAGCCTTACACAACTCGCTCATCACTCAGGACATGAAAGGAGTTCCTTGGTCTGTCAGGATCACCTTTGTCAGGCCCATCTGGGAAAAAATATGAACTAGTTCTTGGGCTGTACTCCTGGGAGGGAAGTTTCTCAGTGGTACCACTTCTGGGTACCATGTTGCGCAGTACATAACCACCATGATATATTGGGGCCATTTGGTGGACTTAACCAGGGGTTAAGATCCATAGCAATTTGGTCAAATGGGTCCTTTATTATGGGTAATGGAATTAGGAGACTACAGAAGTGAGAGACTAGAGCAGTTAGCTGGCAGGTGCGACAGGACCAGCAATAGTTAAGATTTTCTCTGTCACATCCAGGCCAGTTGAACCTATGAAGGAACTGCTCTTGGATTTTTTCTATACCCAGATGTTCTCCCAAGACATGAGAATGGGACAGGTCTAGCTCCCTACATCTATAGGGCCCAAAATGAGCAGCTGCTTTATTACCTTCCCCTACAATTTAGTAACCCGATATAGCAAGTCCTCATTTACCGCTAAGTATGGAAACCTGGCATCACAATTCTGCTGTTGGGTGTCTCGAGACCAGGGGCTCCTTCTCTGCCCACAACACTAGGGCACCCTAACTCACTCTGTTCCCACGATTACTTCTAATGGTGAAGACACCAGGACCACGTACCTTACCTTAGCTCCAGAATCCTCTCTGTCTGTACACTTCCCCCACCCAGGGAAGAGGGGAGTAGTAGTGTACTGTAATACACCAACCAGACTAACAAGGTAATACGAACAGGGATAAAAGAAAATACCATACAAATATACTGACAAAAATAACAGAAGCAAACACCAGGGAGTGGATTATGGGGTAAAACCAAAGTAGGAGAGGGAAGGGAATTAGCACACATCCAAAACCTAACAACAGTTTCTGATAACTCCACCAAACGCCTTCTCAAATAACAACCACCAACCAACAGCCTCCAGCCATGCAGCAAAAGCTAGTTCTGACTGTGAGTAATTGCCAGGGTCCAGATTATATAGGAGATGGAAGTGGCTTACAGTGAACAGCTGAACCTTAATGCAGGAAAGAGCACTCATCTGAGCAGACTGTCCCCTGCACTGCTTAAAGAAAACTGCACTGTTTAATATGAAGGTGGAGTGCTTCTAAACCGAGCAGGAGTAGGAGAAATCGGATGCTGGGTCTTCTCTGTCGCGGTAAACCCATGACACCTGGTTGTCATATCACGGCTCTTGAGCAACTCCTTTTGTAACAGTATCAACTGCACCTTTTAATGTAAGGTCCTTCATTTGAGCAGTCCAAAAATTCCTCCCAGAAATTCCCAACTCAGGAATGTTGGCCTCATGGATTGCCGTCTCGTCCTCTTTGCCGGCAAGAAAATGCAGGAGGAACTCTGCCTCCAACTCTGCTGGGAATCCTTCATGACAGAACTAGATTTTATCTGAGTAACTTGGCACCCTGCCTTTCAGCATAAGTCCCAGAAAAAGCTAAAGTCCTATCCTATTATAACTGGTAAAGCGGGTCTTTAACTACTCTGACCTCCTGGGACTCAGTTTCACAATTTTTTTTTTTATAGTCACTCTGTCAAAAGAGTAATGCTTGGCGTTCCTGTGAATAAAGCTGATGTCCACTAGTTTCCTTTTGATGAATTTACTAATGTCACCAGACTCCCCGAGTCCATGAGTTCAGACATTAGAACTCCATTTATTGTCATGGGACCTGCCTGTGGCCCCTCACCAGGCTGACAGTCCACGCTGCAAGCCGGATATGCATAATACAAACAATGCTTATCTATGCTGCAATCCATCTGTTTGGTGGACATACACCAATGGAAGCCTATGTACCCAGTGAAATCTCCAACAAATTAAGTCCTTACCAGTGGCCTTTGGCAACCCCACAGAAGCCCCTTGGGAATATGGACTCCCACCACTTGTGGCTCTATTCCCTTCTTTTGAATGTCAGGCTCCCTCTGGGTACCACAGTATGGGGATTTGACTACACCCAGTTTCCTTAAGGACTTCTAAACCTTCTGGTACCTTTCCACCAGGTCAACCAGATCATATTCATTACTGGAATCTCCCTGGCAACTCAGGCCTGCACTAGCCTTGGAAGGAAGTGGATAAATCTCTCCATAACAACATGTTTGATCATCTGGGCTGTGGTGGAGGACTTTGGCTCCAATCACTTCTGTGCAAGATGTAGCAGGTTGAATATTTCAGAGAGAAGAGGGTTTGTCACCGAAATCTGTACAGTGGTGTACTTTTTGGGCTCTGACCAACACAGTCATTCCTGAGCATGCCAATACTTCAGTTTTTAATTTGGCATACTCCTGTGAGTCATGTAACGCCAGGTAATTAGGTCATAATAAGCCTTTTGGGTCCCACCAGTTAGATAGGGGGCCAGTACCTCTGCCCACTGCTCCAGCAGCAGCTTCTCCTGCTCTGTTACCCTTTCAAATTTGGTTAAAAAAGCCTCAACATTATCACCTTGTGTGATGGCATGCCTTACCGCCTTCCTCTGTGAGGTTCTTTTGCCACATCAGCTGTTGCTGCTGCCACTGTTGCTGATGCTGTTAAGCTTGTTGCAGTTGCTGTCGATGCTGCTGTTGCTTGACCAGGTGTTAGCTCCTACATGCTGCCTGACATCGCTTACTGGCTTACATCCGCCTTCACCCAATACATGCAGTTTGTCCACAGCAATCGCACATCCTTTCTGCGGAAGTTGTCCGCACTTCTTGCACCAACTTCTAGATCTGGACCCATAAAAGAGTGTTATATGCAAAACGGCAGTAGTCCTGTTCTTTTTTTCTGCATGCCCGTATTTGTTCTGCCCTTATACACCTTGTCCATGAAAAGTATTCAGAAATAAATGACTAAGGTTTTTATGACACGATAAACGGAGTGTTGCTGCTTTTTTCTTCATTCTTGGATTACTACATATGTGTTTCTTCAAGCAAGCACCTTCATCACCGTGATCTCACCCAGTGAGGTGTCACTGACTCAGAGTCCACCTACTCCACCAGTAAGTAGACTGTTTCTTATTGCCATTCTACTTTTCTCTTTTGATTTAGAATCATACAAAGCTCTGCAGTGAGATAAAGAGAGCAGTCATTATTAGTGTTGAGCATTCCGATAGCGCAAGAATCGGGTATCGGCCGATATTTGCGGTATCGGAATTCCGATACCGAGTTCCGATATTTTTGCGATATCGGAAATCGGTATCGGGATGAAGATTGATGTGTAAAATAAAGAATAAAAATAAAAAATATTGATATACTTACCCTCGGACGCGCCCTGGTTGTAACCGCTGCAACCGCCATGCTTCTGTTCCTAAGAATGAGCGCGTGAAGGACCTTCGATGACATCACGGCTTGTGACCAATCACAAGCCACGATGTCATCGAACTTCCTTTACGCGCTCATTCTTAGGAAGGGAATCATGGCGGTTGCAGCGGTTACAACCAGGGCGCATCCGAGGGTAAGTATATCAATATTTTTTTTTTTTATTCTTTATTTTACACATGAATATGGATCCCAGGGCCTGAAGGAGAGTTTCCTCTCCTTCAGACCCTGGGAACCATAGAGGATACCTTCCGATATTTGTGTCCCATTGACTTGTATTGGTATTTGATATCGGTATCGGCGATATCCGATATTTTTCGGATATTGGCCGATACCATCCGATACCGATACTTTCAAATATCGGATGGTATCGCTCAACACTAGTCATTATTATACATCTCACACTGGTAATGCACCCTTTTATTTAAAAAAATACCTGGAGGCATATTATCATATAGTGTCCAGCCTAAAAAATGTGAATTTCTCTGGAATAAGATATTGGATATTAACTCCTTCATGACCGCAGCTTTTTTCATTTTTTCATTTCGTTTTTCACTCCCCTCCTTTCCAGAGCCATAACTTTTTTATTTTTCCATCAATATGGCAATGTAAGGGTTTATTCTTTGTGGGACGAGATATACTTTTGAACAACTACATTGGTTTTAGCATGTCATGTACTTAAAAACAAGAAAAAAACTCCACGTGCGGTGAAATTGCAAAAAAAATGCAATCCCAAACTTGTTTTTTGTTTGGCTTTCTGCTAGGTTCACTAAATGCTAAAACTGACCTGCCTTTATGATTCTCCAGGTCATTACGAATTAATAAACACCAAACATATCTAGGTTCCTTTTTATTTAAGTGGTGAAAAAAAATTCCAAAGTTTGCTAAGAAAAAAACAATTGCGCAATTTTCTAAGACCCATAGCGTCTCCATTTTTCATGATCTCGGGTTGGTTGGGGGCTTATGATTTGCGTGCCGAGCTGACGTTTTTAATTATATAATTTATTTGCAGATACAATCTTTTGATCGCTCGTTATTGCATTTTAATGTAATGTTGCTGCGACCCAAGAGACGTAATTCTGGCATTTTGATTTTTTCTCGCTACACCATTTAGCGATCAGGTTAATCCTTTTTTTATTGATAGATTGGGCAATTTTGAACGCAATGATACCAAATATGTCCCTATATAGCAGAATTACTGCATTGCTATGAGCGCCGACCACAGGGTGGCGCTCATAGCAATCCGGCATCAACAACCATAGAGGCCTCTGGTTCTCATGCCGATGCACCACTGATCCCCGATCACATGATGGGGGTCATTGGTGTGCGTATTTCCATCCAGATGACCAGAAGCGAGCGTTAAATGCCACTGTCAGAGTTTGACAGCGGCATTTAACTAGTTAATAGGCGCAGGCAGATTGCGATTCCACCCATGCATATTGCAGGCACATGTCAACTGTTAAAAACATCTGACATGTCGCAGCTTTGAAGTGGGCTCACCGCCAGAGCCCACCTCAAAATGGGACTCCTGAAGTCATACGTACTATCCTGTCCGATGTCAGAAAGGGGTTAAGGTACAATTTTATTCAGCTTCCTATGACCATATAGACAGCTTAGAAAGGCTGATGTTAGGTGTCGGGATTCTCCCACTGCACGTGATAGATACCAAGCCTTATCTGCCTCCCATTCAGCTTCAGCCGCTGCTGGTGCTGCTGAGCATAGACATCGGTCCCAGCATCTTGCTCAGGCCGGAGTCACACACAACGTAAAAAAAAAAATCGGTCCGTTTTACACAGACGAGAATCGCACAAATGTTTCATAAACAGTGATCCATGTGCAATACGAGGATGCGATTTCCTCGCATCAAACTATCCGTGTGACATCCATATGGCGAGATTTTCTTGCCGGCTTGCAAAATGGACATATAACAGTTTTTAAACCTCAAAGTAATTTAAATCATCATCAGCAACACTATTTATTGGCCCCAAAACAGCTCTCAGGCACCAATCTATGCAGTAGTCCCTGCTTGTGTTGGTCTATTTCTTCTTTCTGAGCAACATGTCAGAGCTACTTACTTTTAACACAACAGAGCATGTGCTTTACAACTGGGTTTTGTTACAACATTTTGGGGAGTCATAATGGATCAATAAAGGCCATTTCATCCATCTGTATGCAGTTCTGAGAACACATCCGGACAAGTTCTTCCAATATTGTCGGATGAGGATTGAAACATTTTACATTTTGTAGGAGATTGTGTACCCAGGGATCACCAAGAAGGACACCAGGATGCGCAAATCTATTTCTGCAGAGGAGCACCTTATCCTTACGTTACAGTATGTATTCATTCTCTATGTTTAAAACAGCCTTGTTTCTGTCATGGCCTTATCACTTTTTGTTAAAAAATAAGAGTATTTAACCCCTTCATGACCCAGCCTATTTTGACCTTAAAGACCTTGCCGTTTTTTGCAATTCTGACCAGTGTCCCTTTATGAGGTAATAACTCAGGAACGCTTCAATGGATCCTAGCGGTTCTGAGATTGTTTTTTCGTGACATATTGGGCTTCATGTTAGTGGTAAATTTAGGTCAATAAATTCTGTGTTTATTTGTGATAAAAACGGAAATTTGGCGAAAATTTTGAAAATTTCGCAATTTTCACATTTTGAATTTTTATTCTGTTAAACCAGAGAGTTATGTGACACAAAATAGTTAATAAATAACATTTTCCACACCTCTACTTTACATCAGCACAATTTTGGAAACAAAATTTTTTTTTGCTAGGAAGTTATAAGGCTAGGGTCACATTGCGTTAGTGCAATCCGTTTAGCGCTAGCGCTAGCGGATTGCGCTAACGCAATGTTTTTAAAGGGTCGCGTTTCGGGGTCGCGTTAACGTCCCCGCTCTCGCAGATCCCCGATCTGCGAGAGCGGGGAATGGACCTCGGGCGCGCCGCGGACGCTGCAAGCAGCGTCCGAGGCGCGCTACCAAAGACCGGCGCGTCGAAAATGACACGCGCTAGCAATGCGCTGGTACATTGCGGGCAATGGGAGCGCTAACGGACGCGTTGCATGGCGTTAATGTCGCCGTGCAACGCTGTCCGTTAGCGCTCTGACCAAAACGCAATGTGACCCCAGCCTGAGGGTTAAAATTTGACCAGCGATTTCTCATTTTTACAACGAAATTTACAAAACCATTTTTTTTAGGGACCACCTCACATTTGAAGTCAGTTTGAGGGGTCTGTATGGCTGAAAATACCCAAAAGTGACACCATTCTAAAAACTGCACCCCTCAAGGTGCACAAAACCACATTCAAGAAGTTTATTAACCCTTCAGGTGCTTCATAGCAGCAGAAGCAACATGGAAGGAAAAAATGAACATTTAACTTTTTAGTCACAAAAATGATTTTTCAGCAACAATTTTTTTATTTTCCCAATGGTAAAAGGAGAAACTGAACCAGGAAAGTTGTTGTGCAATTTGTCCTGAGTACGCTGATAACTCATATGTTTGGGTAAACCACTGTTTGGGTGCACGGCAGGGCTTGGAAGGGAAGGAGCGCCATTTGACTTTTTGAATGAAAAATTGGCTGCACTCTTTAGCGGACACCATGTCACGTTTGGAGAGCCCCCGTGTGCCTAAAGATTGGAGCTCCCCCACAAGTGACCCCATTTTGGAAACTAGACGCCCCAAGGAACTTATCTAGATGCATAGTGAGCCCTTTAAAGCCCCAGGTGCTTCACAAATTGATCCGTAAAAATGAAAAAGTACTTTTTTTTTCACAAAAAAATTATTTTAGCCTCAATTTTTTCATTTTCACATGGACAACAGAATAAAATGGATCCTAAAATTTGTTGGGCAATTTCTCCTGAGTACACTGATACCTCACATGTGGAGGTAAACGACTGTTTGGGCACATGGTAAGGCTCGGAAGGGAAGGAGCGCCATTTGACTTTTTGAATGAAAACTTTTCTCCATCGTTAGCGGACACCATGTCGCGTTTGGAGAGACCCTGTGTGCCTAAACATTGGAGCTCCCCCACAAGTGACCCCATTTTGGAAACTGGACCCCCCAAGGAACTTATCTAGATGCCTAGTGAGCACTTTAAACCCTCAGGTGCTTCACAAATTGATCCGTAAAAATGAAAAAGTACTTTTTTTTCACAAAAAATTTATTTTCGCCTCAATTTTTTCATTTTCACATGCGCAATAGGATAAAATGGATCCTAAAATTTGTTGAGCAATTTCTCCCGAGAATGCCGATACCTCATATGTGGGGGTAAACCACTGTTTGGGCACACGGCAGGGCTCGGAAGGGAAGGCGCGCCTTTTGACTTTTTGAATGGAAAATTAGCTCCAATTGTTAGCGGACACCATGTCGCGTTTGGAGAGCCCCTGTGTGCCTATGCATTGGAGCTCCCCCACAAGTGACCCCATTTTGGAAACTAGACCCCCCAACGAACTTATCTCCATGCATACTGAGCACTTTAAACCCCCAGGTGCTTCACAGAAGTTTATAATGCAGAGCCATGAAAATAAAAAATAATTTTTCTTTTCTCAAAAATGATTTTTTAGCCTGGAATTTCCTATTTTGCCAATGGTAATAGGAAAAATTGGACCACAAATGTTGTTGTCCAGTTTATCCTGAGTACGCAGATACCCCATATGTGGGGGTAAACCACTGTTTGGGCGCACGGCAGGGCTCAGAAGGGAAGGCACGCCATTTGGCTTTTTAAATGGAAAATTAGCTCCAATCATTAGCGGACACCATGTCGCGTTTGGAGAGCCCCTGTGTGCCTAAACATTGGAGATCCCCCACAAATGACCCCATTTTGGAAACTAGACCCCCAAAGGAACTAATCTAGATGTGTGGTGAGCACATTGAACCCTCAAGTGCTTGACAGAAGTTTATAACGCAGAGCCATGAAAATTTAAAAAAAAAATTATTTTCTCAAAAATGATTTTTTAGCCCACAATTTTTTATTTTCCCAAGGGTAATAGGAGAAATTTGACCCCAAAAGTTGTTGTCCAGTTTCTCCTGAGTACGCTGATACCCCATATGTGGGGGTAAACCACTGTTTAGGCACATGCTGGGGCTCGGAAGTGAAGTAGTGACGTTTTGAAATGCAGACTTTGATGGAATGGTCTGCGGGCGTCACGTTGCCTTTGCAGAGCCCCTGGTGTACCTAAACAGTAGAAACCCCCCACAAGTGACCCCATTTTGGAAACTAGACCCCCAAAGGAACTTATCTAGATATGTGGTGAGCACTTTGAACCCCCAAGTGCTTCACAGACGTTTACAACGCAGAGCCGTGAAAATAAAAAATAATTTTTCTTTCCTCAAAAATGATGTTTTAGCAAGCATTTTTTTATTTTCACAAGGGTAACAGGAGAAATTGGACCACAGTAATTGCTGCGCAGTTTATCCTGAGTATGCTGGTACCCCATATGTGGGGGTAAACCACTGTTTGGGCACACGTCGGGGCTCGGAAGTGAGGGAGCACCATTTGACTTTATGAATACAAGATTGGCTGGAATCAATGGTGGCGCCATGTTGCGTTTGGAGACCCCTGATGTGCCTAAACAGTGGAAACCCCTCAATTCTAACTCCAACACTAACCCCAACACACCACTAACCCTAATCCCAACTGTAGCCATAACCCTAATCACACCCATAACCCCAACACACCCCTTACCACAACCCTAATTCTAACCCTAAGGCTATGTGCCCACGTTGCGGATTCGTGTGAGATTTTTCAGCATCATTTTTGAAAAATCCGCGGGTAAAGGGCACTGCGTTTTACCTGCGGATTTACCGTGGATTTCCAGTGTTTTTTGTGCGGATTTCACCTGTGGATTCCTATTGAGGAACAGGTGTAAAACGCTGCGGAATCCGCACAAAGAATTGACATGCTGCGGAAAATACAACGCAGCATTTCCGCGTGGTATTTTCCGCACCATGGGCACAGCGGATTTGGTTTTCCATATGTTTACATGGAACTGTAAACCTGATGGAACACTGCTGCGAATCCGCAGCCAAATCCGCTGTTTGGGCACACATCGGGGCTCAGAAGGGAAGTAGTGAATCCGCACCGTGTGCACATGGCCTAATTCTAAAGGTATGTGCACATGCTGCGGAAAACAGTTTCCCATGAGTTTACAGTTCAATGTAAACCTATGGGAAACAAAAATCGCTGTACACATGCTGCGGAAAAATTGCACGGAAACGCAGCGGTTTACATTCCGCAGCATGTCACTTCTTTGTGCGGATTCCGCAGCGGTTTTACAACTGCTCCAATAGAAAATCGCAGTTGTAAAACCGCAGTGAGATGCGCAGAAAAACCGCGGTAAATCCACCATAAATCCGCAGCGGTTTAGCACTGCGGATTTATCAAATCCGCAGCGGAAAAATCTGCAGAGTAACAGAATACGTGTGCACATACCGAAACCCTACCCCTAACCCTGCCCCTAACCCTACCCCTAACCCTAGCCCTAGCCCTAACCCTAGCCCTAACCCTAGCCCTAACCCTAGCCCTAACCCTAGCCCTAACCCTACCCCTAACCCTACCCCTAACCCTAGCCCTAACCCTAGCCCTAACCCTACCCCTAACACTACCCCTAACCCTAACTCTACCCCTAACCCTACCCCTAACCCTAGTTCTTACCCCAACCTTAGTGGGAAAAAAAATTATTTTTTTTTTTTATTGTCCCTACCTATGGGGGTTACAAAGAGGGGGGGGGGCATTTACTATTTTTTTTATTTTGATCACTGAGATAGGTTATATCTCAGTGATCAAAACTCACTTTGGAACGAATCTGCCGGCCGGCAGATTCGGCGGGCGCACTGCACATGTGCCCGCCATTTTGGAAGATGGCGGCGCCCAGGTAAGAAGACGGACGGATCCCGGGAGGCTAGGTAAGTATAAGGGGGGGGGAGATCAGGGCACGGGGGGCGTCGGAGCACGGGGGGGGTGGATCGGAGCATGGGGGGGTGTATCGGAACACGGGGGGTGGATTGGAGCATGGGGTGGGGGATCGCTGTGCAGGGGGGTGGATCGGAGCACCGGGGGATCGCTGTGCGGGGGGGGTGATCAGAGTGCGGGGGGGTTTGATTGGAGCTCGGGGGGTGTGATTGGAGCACGGGGGGAGCGGACAGGAGGACGGGGGAGCGGAGCACAGGACGGAGGGGAGCGGAGCACAGATCGGAGGGCTGGGGGGGCGATCGGTGGGGTGGGGTGGGTGCACATAAGTGTTTCCAGCCATGGCCGATGATATTGCAGCATCGGCCATGGCTGGATTGTAATATTTCACCAGTTTTTTAGGTGAAATATTACAAATCGCTCTGATTGGCAGTTTCACTTTCCACAGCCAATCAGAGCGATCGTAGCCATGGGGGGGTGAAGCCACCCCCCCTGGGCTAAACTACCACTCCCCCTGTCCCTGCAGATCGGGTGAAATGGGAGTTAACCCTTTCACCGGATCTGCAGGGACGCCATCATTCTGTGACACAGCATATGCGTCACAGGTCGGATTGGCACCGACTTTCATGACGCATACGCTGTGTCACAGGTCGGGAAGGGGTTAATGTTGCTTAAACATCATTTGTGCTTTTATAATATATGGTTGTCTAAAAACCATCAAAGCCATCGCATATACCGTATTTTTCCGACTATAAGACGCACTTTTTTCCTCCAAATTTGGGAGGAAAGTGAGGGTGCGTCTTATGGTCGGAATGTAGCATGTGGGGAGGGGGCAGCGGCTAGCAGGAGGCAGAAAAATGTTCCTGCTGCCAGAATCCAGGGCTGGGGAAACAACATGGTCCTGATGATTAAAGTGCAGTGAATATTCATTAGCCGCTTCCCGCCCACCTGTCAGCTGAGCAGTGAGCAGGAGCAGCAAATGAATGTTCCTTCACTGAAACACACATGGTTTCCCCAGCGCTGGAATCCTGCAGCAGCTGGGGAGGTCTGTGTGTCCGGTGGAGAAGGGGGCAGTAGGGGGTCAGGGGAGACAGAATATCAAATACCTGCCTGGGCTGGATGCTGAGTGTTGGGCATAAAAACATGTGTCATGTCATGAATAGGGTGGGCTGGAGCGTCACATGACAGTACAGAGCCCTCCCTCTTCTGATGTCATCACAGGTTCTTCAGACTCCCCACTTGAATCTGCTGGCTTCCTTTAATGACCATTGACCTGTGCTGTGGAGAGGCAACAAGAGCGAGGGCTCTGTTTGTGCAGTCATGGGATTCTCCAGCTTTTTACCTCACCACAGTGTGGCTGACTGGCAGGCACAATTAAAAGGTTAGTCTTTACAACACACAATAAAACACTCTGCCACTCCTGTGTTGAACTATAACTCCCAGCATGCCATAGGATCTGCAGGACATGCTGGGAGTTATAGCTTTCCCAATGGGATCTTAAAGCAGCACTCCAGTGTTATTTTTCAGTTCTGGAGTGGTGCTTTAAGGCCGGGGTCACACTCAGCGTAGGGAAATATGGTCCATATTTTACATGCGTAATATGCAGAAATTATCCCAAAACAGTGATACGTATGTCATCCGCAGGCAGAGTGTGGCAGCGTATTTTACACATATCATCCTCCTTATGTAATCCGTATGGCATCCGTACAGCGAGATTTTCTTGCCGGCTTGCAAAATATATGTCAATGAGACACATATATACATGAATTTATATTTCATACAGCGCTAGATAGCAGAAAAGCCGGTAATTCAATTGCCGGCTTTTGCTATCTCCTTTCCAAACCCGACATGATATGAGACATGGTTTACAGAAAGTAAACCTTTTGATATCCCTTTTTTTTGCATATTCCTCACTACTAATGTTAGTGTGTGTGTGCAAAATTTGGGGGCTCTAGCCATTATTAATCCAATAGTAGTAGATGGTTAATAAAACACACACACATTATGAAAAAAGTATTTTAACGAAATAAAGACACAGGGTGTTGTAATAGTTTATTATACTCTTAATCTAAATGATGACCCTCATTCTGTAAAAGAGGAAAAATAAAAAAACAACAATATCCCATACCTTTCCGAAGCGCAGTCATGTCCCACGATGTAAATCCATCTGAAGGGGTTAAATAATTTTACAAGCAGGAACTCTGCTAATGCAGCTGTGCTCCTGCCTGTAAAAAGTGGGGAATGAATGGAAAGCTGGGGAATGTAGCTACCTTGACTTGTGGTGCTGCGCCCCCCATGCTGGCATAACCTCATATGAACTCGAGCGTGAGAAAATATTCAGAAAAATTCCCACGCTCGAGTTCATATGAGGTTATGCCAGCAGGGGGCGCAGCAACGCAAGTCTAGGTGGCTACATTCCCCTGCTTTCAATTCATTCCCCAGATTTTGCAGTCAGGAGTACAGCTGCATTAGCAGGCTCCTGCTTGTAAAATTAATTAACCCCTTCAGATGGATTTACATCGTGGGACATGACTGAGCTCCGGAAAGGTATGGGATATTGTCATTTGGATTAAGAGTATAATAAACTATTACAACACCCTGTGTCTTTA
Organism: Ranitomeya imitator; assembly: GCF_032444005.1. Lineage (NCBI taxonomy): Eukaryota > Metazoa > Chordata > Amphibia > Anura > Dendrobatidae > Ranitomeya > Ranitomeya imitator. Next base: position 545,391,301 of record NC_091284.1, on the reverse strand, counting down.
TTTCATTAAAATACTTTTTTCATAATGTGTGTGTGTTTTATTAACCATTTACTACTATTGGATTAATAATGGATAGGTGCCTTATTGACATCTCTCCATTATTAACCAGGCTTAATGTCACCTTACAATAGCAAGGTGGCATTAACCCTTTATTACCCCATATCCCACTGCTACAGGGGAGTGGGAAGAGCGAGGCTAAGTGCCAAAATAGGTGCATCTTCCAGATGTGACTTTCTGGGGTGGCTGGGGGCAGATGTTTTTAGCCGGGGGGGGGGGGCAATAACCATGGTCCCTCTCTAGGCTATTAATATCTGCCCTCAGTCAATGGATTTCCCACTCTGGCTGAGAAAATTGCGCGGGAGCCCACGCTATTTTTTTCCGTGATTTAACCCTTTATTTTAACAGCTAGAGCCCCCAAATGTTGCACACACACACTACTAACATTAGTAGTGAGGATTATGCAAAAAAAAGGGATATGAAAAGGTTTACTGTATGTAAACCATGTCTCATATCATGTCGGGTTTGGGAAGGAGATAGCAAAAGCAGGCAATTGAATTACCGGCTTTTCTGCTATCTAGCGCTGAATGAAGTATATATATACATATATATATATATATATATAAATATATATATGTCTCACTGACATATATATATATATGTCTCCCTATAATATGTGTAGACATTAATTTTACTGTGAAGTGGTCTTGCAGAAGGCTGTGGTGAGGTATCCAGAGCCAAGGTTGGACTGCTGCTTTGAGCTCCTTCACCTTTGGATTGGCCTCCTGTGTGGCAGAAGATGCTGCTGGTGGGGGTGGTTGGTTGCTGGCTGTTGATTGTGAAGGTGGGCCAGCCACTTTGGCACCTTCACTAACGGGGTCAATGATAACCTCGGAGTCTGATGCAGTCTCCCTTTCTGTAAGGTTTGACTCTGTTCTGTTAATCTAAAAACAAATCAGTGATTTAAAAATCAAAATATGCCCGTTTTAGCATGTGTAAAAAATTTGTGGACATGCATGCACTTACGGTCTGAGGTCCATCACCGGAGCAAGAAAATTAATCCGCTCAAAATAAACATATTTTCTTATTTTGGGGGCTGCATTACCACTCCGCCCAAAACGTTGTAGTTCCCGCTGGTACTGGTCCTGGCAACTTAGCCAGCGTCTATTGATATGATTCACTGTAAAGAAACACAAGAAATGTTTTAACTATCAAGCACATTGTGTGGCTTTAAACATGTATGTTTCATTGTATTTTGCTATTATACTTTTGTCATGTGTTTAGTCTGAAATATAACACATATTAATAAACACCAGGGGCATAACTCTAATAGGTGCAGGGGTTGCAATTGCACCCGGGCCCTGGAGCCTAGGGGGCCATAAAAGTCCCTTTGTCCTATATAAAAGGACTATTACTATTAAATTTTACACATATTTTGGTGTCATGTTGATGATTTTGCATCCAGCCACATGAGCTTACAGTTACGTCACTTATAACCACATCACATATTATGTGATTATGGTAATTTTTATCATGATGGTAAATTTTGTTTATTTTGAAAAAGGATGGTACTTACGAATTTCTTGCTGCACCTCATGAGGTCGCTCATCAAATTCGGGAAACATGTGGCGATAGATTGACCTCCATGATGCGTCTTTACGTGCGCATAATGTGTGTCAAATTGGTCCCATAGTTCTGGTCTATTATGGACCAGAGCTATCAGCATCTCGACATTGATGTGTCTGGCCATGCTGCTACACTCCGTGGAGGCGTGCTTCCTGCTTTTCTCTACAGCGTAGCAAAGAAATTTGCATGCCAAAGCTTCCTGATAGTGGATGAGTCAATTTCCTGTCACCTGGAGAAGTCTTCCGTATTCCTCGCAATTCACACGCATAGTCTGTGTGTAATCCATTTTTTTCTCGCACCCATAGACTTGCATTGGCGATTCTGACAATTGCAGCATGCTGCGATTTCACTTGGATCCTGAATACGGCCGAGAAAGCAACGGATGATAGGACCTGACCCATAGATTAACATTGGTCCGAGAGCTATGCAATTTTTTCATCGCATAGCACTCGTCCGTATTACGCTCTAGTGTGACTCCGGTCTCAGGCTCATGGTGTTCGCTTGGTTATTGCTGGCTCTCCAGCCATGTCTGTAGTAACCAGCCATAAGCAGCAGCGACCTGATGTTCTGGAGTCTATATCCAGAAATCACCTTACTGAGCATGTCCGTGATGTGGCGTCTTCCTATTGGTGGACAGATGTCAGCTGCTTTGGCGATGTGGCAGCTCCGGATTGTCCATGGGCAAGGTTTTGTCCGACTGGACATGAGCCTAGTGTATAAAAAGCTATCAGAGGCGCACGCTGCTGTGCTAGTATAGTAGCGGCACGATGGCGCAGTGGTTAGCACTGTAGCCTTGGAGTCCTGGGTTCAAACCCCACCAAGGGCAACATCTGCAAAGAGTTTGTATGTTCTCTCCATGTTTGCGTGGGTTTCCTCCGGGTACTCCGGTTTCCTCCCACATTCCAAAGACATACTGATAGGGAATTTAGATTGTGAGCCCCAATGGGGACAGCGATGATAATGTGTGCAAACTGTAAAGCGCTGCGTAATATGTTAGCGCTATATAAAAATAAAGATTATTATGTGTGGTTGTTGCTAGTTGATAATCTACCACTTTATCTGCATGTGGTGTGTCAATCTAGCTTTGGGACTGTGCAACGTAGGCAGGCAGCCAGCATCAGTGGTGGCAATTAGCCGTTGGTTTAGAACCAGGTTCCTACTTGTATGTGGTTAACACAGTAGAGTTCCAGAGTGAGCACAACCCTAGTCAGGGTATTAACCCCTTCATGACCCAGCCTATTTTGACCTTAAAGACCTTGCCGTTTTTTGCAATTCTGACCAGTGTCCCTTTATGAGGTAATAACTCAGGAACGCTTCAATGGATCCTAGCGGTTCTGAGATTGTTTTTTCGTGACATATTGGGCTTCATGTTAGTGGTAAATTTAGGTCAATAAATTCTGTGTTTATTTGTGATAAAAACGGAAATTTGGCGAAAATTTTGAAAATTTCGCAATTTTCACATTTTGAAATTTTATTCTGTTAAACCAGAGAGTTATGTGACACAAAATAGTTAATAAATAACAATTCCCACACGTTTACGCAGTTGTAAAACCGCAGTGAAATGCGCAGAAAAACCGTGGTAAATCCACAGCGGTTTAGCACTGCGGATTTATCAAATCCTCTGCGGAAAAATCCGCAGAGGACCAGAATACGTGTGCACATCCCTAACCCTAACCCTACCCCTAACCCTACCCCTAACCCTAACCCTACCCCTACCCCTACCCCTAACCCTAACCCTACCCCTAACCCTAACCCTAGTTCTTACCCCAACCTTAGTGGAAAAAAAAAAATATTTATTTTTTTATTGTCCCTACCTATGGGGGTGCAAAGGGGGGGGTCATTTACTATTTTTTTTATTTTGATCACTGAGATTGGAGCACGGGGTGGGGGATCGCTGTGCGGGGGGGTGGATCGGAGCACGGGGGGGATTGCTGTGTGGGGGCGGGGATCGGAGCACGGGGGGGTTTCATTGGAGCACGGGGGGTGTGATTGGAGCACGGGGGGAGCGGACAGGAGGACGGGGGAGCGGAGCACAGGACGGAGGGGAGCGCTGCACAGATCGGGGGCTGGGGGGCGATCGGTGGGGTGGGGTGGGGGCACATTAGTGTTTCCAGCCATGGCCGATGATATTGCAGCATCGGCCATGGCTGGATTGTAATATTTCACCAGTTTTTTAGGTGAAATATTACAAATCGCTCTGATTGGCAGTTTCACTTTCAACAGCCAATCAGAGCAATCGTAGCCACGGGGGGTGAAGCCACCCCCCCTGGGCTAAACTACCACTCCCCCTGTCCCTGCAGATCGGGTGAAATGGGAGTTAACCCTTTCACCCGATCTGCAGGGACGCGATCTTTCTGTGACACAGCATATGCGTCACAGGTCGGATTGGCACCGACTTTCATGACGCATACGCTGTGTCACAGGTCGGGAAGGGGTTAAGCTCAGAGCATCTGTTCCTTTTCTATGTGCGAGTGACACAGCTCAGTTGCAGAGCATCTCTTTTGTTTGTGTGCAAGTGACCCAGTTGAGTTACAGAGCTGCTTTTTCGTTTGTGTGCGAGTGACATGGTTCTGCGAGGTCAGTCTATGTGTTCTGTCCTCACTAGCTGAGGCAGGCTCATACGTAGCTATACAGTCAGCTAAACCGCTATACCGGGGTCCAATAAGGAGACTGTGGTTGAGTCTGTGCTTTATTAAACGTAGTGGTATATTGATGCGGTGAAACTGTGAACAATGATATAAATAGAATCAGTGCATGGTATAGAACAGATACATACTACACATGAGGTACATTATGCATAACATTTAGGAAGCTAGTAACTGAACTGGGAGTACAACTGGCTAGGCTAGGCTAATATGGAGCAGAAATATCTATAGGAAGCATAAAGACATACCGGCAATGCAATCGCAAGGGGGATGAAGTGAAGCGTCTTTCCTTGAAGGCAGACTGAGGAAAGTGAAAGGAAAAATGGAGGGAAATGGAGGCTGAGCTACCATAATGCATTGCAAAGGAGGAGGAGAATCAGACATGGATAATACAAAAACAAGATTGAACTGCCAACATAACTCTGGCTGCTAGAGGGAGCCAAAGCATCACAGATGAATAAAGGCATGACTATATCAATACTGTATACTGAGGAAACTGCAATTATGCAAGCAAATAATCAGGGCAACAATATTAGATGGCGGAGACAGAACACTCCCCGTCTGGCATCAACGGATATCACTACTCCTTTCTTCCGGAGGCAACAATAGGACCAGTTCAGATACCAGTCTGGAAAATGTCTTAGGTTCATTCCCTTTGGTCATCCTTAGCTCAACTTTGCGGACGTTGCCGTCCTTGCTCGGGAACGTTGCGGTAACTAGACCAAGTGGCCACTGGTTCCGGTGAATCTGACAGTCTTTCACAAGAACAAGGTCACCTATGTTCAGATTAGGTTTAGTAGATTGCCACTTCGTCCGTGGCTGCAGGGTAGACAAATATTGTTTGCGCCACCTGTCCCAGAAAGTATTTGCAAAACTTTGTACCTGTCTCCATTGGCGCTTGTAGAGGTCCTTCGCGTCGAATCCTCCTGGGGGGGCACTGGACAGTCCTGTTTTCTTGGTAACTAAAGTAGCTGGAGTCAATAACAAAGGCTCATCCGGGTCGTTAGGAACTGGAACTAGGGGTCTTGCGTTAATTATAGCTGCAGCTTCAGCCATGAAGGTGATGAGACTTTCGTGGGTAAGCCTCGCTGCTCCTTTACATTTTTCCATGTCACGAGTTCTGGTGGTCCTGAATGAGCGAGCTATATGAGTCAGGCAGGTAATGGCTGGAGTAAGTGACTTCCAACTTGAGAATCTGTTGAACCTGCAAGATACGAGCTGGATAACAGAGGTCATCGTATGTAGTATAGACACCTGAGGGCGGAATTCAGCATCTGAGTCCTCTCCTACAAGTTCGAAGGTGTCTGGAAAACATTCCTCAATGTACAATAGTTTTGGTCCAGAGAGCCACGTTGTGCTTCCTAGTCGACTTGCGTCAACTGCTCTAGTTGCATGATCTGCAGGATTCTGGTCTGTGGGTATGTAATGCCACTGCTGTGGGTGAACTGATCTCCTGATTCGTAGCACTCTGTTATTGACATAAACGTAGAATCGCCTGGTTTCGTTGTGGATATATCCCAGGACTACTTTGCTGTCTGAGTAGAACTTGGCCTGTGTCAGGTCGATATCCATTTCGGATGCGATGAACTCCGCTAACTCAACGGCTAAGACTGCGGCACAAAGCTCTAACCTGGGTATAGTGTGCTCTGGTTGTGGTGCGAGTTTGGCCTTTCCCATGACGAAACCAATGTGGCACTGACATTTGGAGTCTACAGTTTTGAGGTAGGCAACAGCGGCAATTGCTTTGACAGAAGCATCTGCAAATACGTACAGTCTTTGGCTCTGTATCTCAGTAGATGGCACAGGGGTGTACGGTCTTGGCACATGCAGGTTGGAGAGTGCTGCTAACGATTTCTTCCACTCTTCCCACTGGATCCTCTTATCAGGTGGCAGAGGTGCATCCCAGTCAGATGTTTCCCTAGTTAAGTCTCTTAGTAGGGCCTTGCCTTGTATAGTAACAGGAGCTGCGAAACCCAAGGGGTCGTACAGACTGTTGATGGTAGACAGGACGCCTCTACGTGTGAAAGGCCTTTCTTCCTGGCTGACCTGAAAGGTGAAAGTGTCTGATTGTAGATTCCAGAGAAGCCCGAGGCTGCGTTGCATTGGTGTGGGGTCTGACCCCAGGTCCAGGTCTCTGAGACCATTACATAGGTCTTGAGAAGGGAACGCTTCCATGAGTTCTTGGCTGTTTGAGGCTATTTTATGAAGCCTAAGGTTCGAGCAGGCAAGTATGTCCTGAGCTCTCCTGAGAAGACTGATGGCAGTCTCATTTGAAGGCATGGCTTTTAGACAGTCGTCAACATAAAAGTCCTTTTCTATGAATTGTCTGACATCTGCTCCGTATTCTGGTTCTCCTTCCTGAGCTGACCTTTTGAGTCCGTAAATGGCGACTGCAGGTGAAGGACTGTTGCCCAAGATGTGCACTCTCATGCGATACTCTGACTTCTTTAGTAGGATCATTGTCTCTGTACCAGAAGAATCTTAGGAAGTTCCTGTCTCTCTCTCTCTCACAAGGAAACAATGGAACATTTGCTGGATGTCAGCGATGAAGGCAATGGAATCCTTACGGAAGCGCATAAGTACACCCAGTAGTTTGTTATTGAGGTCTGGTCCTGTCAGCAGAACGTCATTCAGGGAGACATCATTAAATTTAGCACTGGAATCAAACACGACTGTGATCTGGCCTGGTTTCTTAGGGTGGTATACTCCGAACATGGGTAGGAACCAGCATTCTTCAGAGTCTTTGAGAGTGGGAGCTAGTTCTGCGTGACGGTTTTCAAACATCTTTGACATGAAGGAGAAAAAGTGATCTTTCATCTCTGGTTTCTTTTGCAGATTACGAATGAGAGAGGAGAAACGTTGTAATGCCTGATTTCTGTTGTTCGGTAGACGTGGTCTGTGGGTTTTGAAGGGAAGAGGTGCGACCCAGCTGTTGGTCTCATCTTTAACGAGTCCCTTGTCCATTACCTCTAAGAACAACTTGTCCTCTACCGACATTGCCACTTGGTTGTCCTGCTTAGTTCTCTGGAAGACTGTGCCCCCTAACTGATCCTCATAGCTTCCCGACACTATACTGCTGTCGTGAGTAAAGTCTATTAAATGATCAGGTAGTTGGATGCTGTGTGGCAGTTCCCTGACATGGAACTCATTGTTACAAGGCTGAAACAGAGATGGACGTCCTTTCTCCAATGTATTTGTCAGCATGCTTGTCACAGAAGATGGGGCGTGCATGCGTCCCAAGCATACGTTGCCAATTATGACCCATCCTAGGTCTAGCCTTTGGGCATAGGGAGCATTGTGGAGTCCATTGATATGACGTCTCACTTTATGAACCTGTAGGATATCTCTCCCCAACAGCAAAATTATCTGGGCCTGATGGTCGAGTTCCGGTATGAGGTGTGCTATTTGTTTTAAGTGAGCGTGATGGATTGCTACATCTGGCGTAGGGATTTCAGATCTGTTGTCTGGGATCTGGTTACATTCAATGATCGTAGGTAGTGGTAGGCAGAATTGTCCGTCTAAAGACTCATAGTAACATAGTAACATAGTAACATAGTTAGTAAGGCCGAAAAAAGACATTTGTCCATCCAGTTCAGCCTATATTCCATCATAATAAATCCCCAGATCTACGTCCTTCTACAGAACCTAATTGTATGATACAATATTGTTCTGCTCCAGGAAGACATCCAGGCCTCTCATGAACCCCTCAACTGAGTTCGCCATCACCACCTCCTCAGGCAAGCAATTCCAGATTCTCACTGCCCTAACAGTAAAGAATCCTCTTCTATGTTGGTGGAAAAACCTTCTCTCCTCCAGACGCAAAGAATGCCCCCTTGTGCCAGTCCCCTTCCTTGGTATAAACAGATCCTCAGCGAGATATTTGTATTGTCCCCTTATATACTTATACATGGTTATTAGATCGCCCCTCAGTCGTCTTTTTTCTAGACTAAATAATGCTAATTTCGCTAATCTATCTGGGTATTGTAGTTCTCACATCCCCTTTATTAATTTTGTTGCCCTCCTTTGTACTCTCTCTAGTTCCATTATATCCTTCCTGAGCACCGGTGCCCAAAACTGGACACAGTACTCCATGTGCGGTCTAACTAGGGATTTGTACAGAGGCAGTATAATGCTCTCATCATGTGTATCCAGACCTCTTTTAATGCACCCCATGATCCTGTTTGCCTTGGCAGCTGCTGCCTGGCACTGGCTGCTCCAGGTAAGTTTATCATTAACTAGGATCCCCAAGTCCTTCTCCCTGTCAGATTTACCCAGTGGTTTCCCATTCAGTGTGTAATGGTGACATTGATTCCTTCTTCCCATGTGTATAACCTTACATTCATCATTGTTAAACCTCATCTGCCACCTTTCAGCCCAAGTTTCCAACTTATCCAGATCCATCTGTAGCAGAATACTATCTTCTCTTGTATTAACTGCTTTACATAGTTTTGTATCATCTGCAAATATCGATATTTTACTGTGTAAACCTTCTACCAGATCATTAATGAATATGTTGAAGAGAACAGGTCCCAATACCGACCCCTGCGGTACCCCACTGGTCACAGCGACCCAGTTAGAGACTATACCATTTATAACCACCCTCTGCTTTCTATCACTAAGCCAGTTACTAACCCATTTACACACATTTTCCCCCAGACCAAGCATTCTCATTTTGTGTACCAACCTCTTGTGCGGCACGGTATCAAACGCTTTGGAAAAATCGAGATATACCACGTCCAATGACTCACCGTGGTCCAGCCTATAGCTTACCTCTTCATAAAAACTGATTAGATTGGTTTGACAGGAGCGATTTCTCATAAACCCATGCTGATATGGAGTTAAACAGTTATTCTCATTGAGATAATCCAGAATAACATCCCTCAGAAACCCTTCAAATATTTTACCAACAATAGAGGTTAGACTTACTGGCCTATAATTTCCAGGTTCACTTTTAGAGCCCTTTTTGAATATTGGCACCACATTTGCTATGCGCCAATCCTGCGGAACAGACCCTCGATCTGGTAGTCAGTAGCTTTCCTGCCTGCTGTTGTCACAGTACCTGCACACGTCTTTAAGGAGTAGGGAGTGCTTGGCCCTTTGATGTTGAATAGGTCAAAGAACGTTGACCTAGCCAAGGATCGATTACTTTGATCATCCAAGATAGCATACAGTCTTACAGCTTGGTCTCTATGGCCCTTCGGGTATACTTTGACGAGGCATATTTTTGAACAGGACCTACTGTCTATTGTCCCTTTGCAGACCTCGGTGCATTGTGAAGTGATCTCTGGCGTAGCTGTATCAGTGTTCCTTTCCTCCCCGCCATGCTCACTGTCAGCTGGCGTGTTTTGTGTACTCCATGGAGCTGGGCCAGGGTGTAGAGCGGTGTTATGATCTGTGGTGCCACATTCTGTGCATTTTACACTGACCTTGCAATCCTTGGCGAGATGAGCTGTGGACGAGCAGCACTTGTAGCAGATACCGTTTTCTTTCAGGAAGCTTCTGCGATCTGGCATAGATTTTCCTCTGAAGGCTCTGCATTTCAGGAGAGGATGAGGCTTCTGATGAAGTGGGCACTGCTTGTCAGGGTCCTGCACCTTTGTCTCTGATTGGGAGCAGCCAGCAGACCTGTAATTAGAACCTGGAGAAGAAACATAAGTCTTGTGTACTTCCACAGATGTTCTGCGTGGATTTGCAGGTGGTGATGGTGTGGCATATGGTATTGCAAAGTCAAAGCTGGGATCGTTTCTAATTCTTGCTTGTTGGTGTATGAAGTCAACAAAAACGGAGAAGGGAGGGAATGGAACGCTGTGTTTGTATTTGTACGTGGAATCATGTGTGAGCCACCTCTCCTGTAGATTGTAGGGCAACTTCTGGACTATAGGGTTAACACTAGGGTTGAGCGACCTTCACTTTTATAGGATCGGGTCGGGTTTCACGAAACCCGACTTTTGGAAAAGTCGGGTCGAGTGAAATCGGCCGATCCTATAAAAAAGTCGGGGTCGGCCGAAACACGAAACCCAATGCAGTGCATTGGGTTTCCATGGTTCCCAGAGTCTGAAGGAGCGGAAACTCTCCTTCAGGCCCTGGGATCCATATTTAAGTGTAAAATATAGAATTAAAATAAAAAATATTGCAATACTTACCCTCTGACGCGCCCTGGTACTAACCGGCAGCCTTCCTCCTTCGAATCCGCGCTTCTAGGACCTTGCCGTGACGTCGCGGTGACGTCGCGGCTTGTGATTGGCCGCGCGGCCGCCCATGTGACCGCTCGCGCGGCCAATCACAAGCCGCGACGTCACCCGCGACGTCACCGAAGGTCCTGGAAGGGCTGATTCTTAGGAAGGAAGGCTGTCGGAAGGAAGCAGGGCGCTTCCGAGGGTGAGTATATTCATATACTCATATACTCACCCTCGGAAGCGCCCTGCTTCCTTACGACAGCCTTCCTTCCTAAGAATCAGCCCTTCCAGGACCTTCGGTGACGTCGCGGCTTGTGATTGGCCGCGCGAGCGGTCACATGGGCGGCCGCGCGGCCAATCACAAGCCGCGACGTCACCGCGACGTCACGGCAAGGTCCTAGAAGCGCGGATTCGAAGGAGGAAGGCTGCCGGTTAGTACCAGGGCGCGTCAGAGGGTAAGTATTGCAATATTTTTTATTTTAATTCTATATTTTACACTTTAATCTGAATTCCGATACCAATTCCCGATATCTTAAACATATCGGGAATTGGGATCGGAATTCCGATTCCAGATTCAAAAGATCGCCGACTTCATGGCCGACCCCCCACTGGGGTCGGGTCGGGTTTCATGAAACCCAACCTTGCCAAAAGTCGGCGACTTTTGAACAATTTCGACCCGTTTCGCTCAACCCTAGCTAACACCTCTGGCTGTGTCGAGAAATGCAAGTCCCTGTAGGTCGTCCTCGTATTTGGCAACTTGGACTTCCTTTAGCAAGTCGCTTAGCTCTCTAAGTTTCTGGAGACCTTTGTTAGATATTTTAGGAAAGTCATCGATTCTTTTGAACAAGGCTCTTTCTATTACCTCTGCTGAGCCGTAACACTCATCCAGCCTTTTCCAGATCTCTTTGAGGCCAGTCTCAGGGCGGTTTATATTAATGTCTCTGATCCTTACTGCGTGTTTGACTGACTCTTCTCCCAGGTATTTGACTAACAGGTCTATCTCTTCCCTGTGTTGTAGCCCCAAGTCTCTAATGACATTTTGGAAGGAGGCTTTCCAAGCTCTGTAACCTTCAGCTCGGTCAGTGAATTTCATGAGTCCCTTGGCAACCAGTTCACGTCGTGTGAAGAACTTGGCAAATTCTGTCGTGAACCGGTTGTCAGCAGAGTATACTGGTGATGGGTCGCCCTGATAGTGATGTGAGGTGCATTCGTACCTGTTAGTGTCCTCATGGTGGCGCCAGCCGGTGTCGTATTGCTTCGGCCTGATGTACGGTGCGTCAGCAGGGTGATCCACGTTGGTTACCTGATGAGGGGCAAGGTAGTCATTAGCAGAGTTGTTTTGCCTCACATTTTCGAGTTTGTTTCTGTCCTGAGCCTCGTGACGACTCTCGCTCACTTCGCTGGAGGTGTTGTATTCTGGTTTTGGTACTGGTTCAGGGTTATAGTTTGGATCAGGAAGGTCATTAACATACTGAGATGTGCGTTGTGGTGAGTCTTGCAGTGGAAACTCCAGACTCGACGTACTGCTTTGGCTATGCAGCTTGGGATTTTGCGCGGCTTCTAGCGATTCTGCTTCGGCGAGGGCTGCGGCAGCTTCCCTTTTTGCTGCTAGGCTTTCTAAGGCGGCATCCACACGTGCCTTCTCTAACTGCGACCTTCTCTTTTGATCGGCTCTCTCTTCATCTATGCGTGCTTTTTCTAATTTAAGTTGCATCTCTTGGTCAGCAAAGCTCGCTCGTATTTTGGCAGCTTCAGCATTTGCGCGGGCAATGGCGACGGCGCTGCTGATGGATGTTGTCTTTGAGGAGACGGAAGTAACAGATCTTGTCCTATGCGATTTGTGAGACATGGTGTCTTGGGAAAGTGCTTGGCTGTGCAGAGATTGCTGTAGCTGTATTTAGTCTCTGAGTAGCCGGTGACTTGAATCCCACTAGTTGGATGGCTGCCGTTTCACTGTTCTGTCCTCACTAGCTGAGGCAGGCTCATACGTAGCTATACAGTCAGCTAAACCGCTATACCGGGGTCCAATAAGGAGACTGTGGTTGAGTCTGTGCTTTATTAAACGTAGTGGTATATTGATGCGGTGAAACTGTGAACAATGATATAAATAGAATCAGTGCATGGTATAGAACAGATACATACTACACATGAGGTACATTATGCATAACATTTAGGAAGCTAGTAACTGAACTGGGAGTACAACTGGCTAGGCTAGGCTAATATGGAGCAGAAATATCTATAGGAAGCATAAAGACATACCGGCAATGCAATCGCAAGGGGGATGAAGTGAAGCGTCTTTCCTTGAAGGCAGACTGAGGAAAGTGAAAGGAAAAATGGAGGGAAATGGAGGCTGAGCTACCATAATGCATTGCAAAGGAGGAGGAGAATCAGACATGGATAATACAAAAACAAGATTGAACTGCCAACATAACTCTGGCCGCTAGAGGGAGCCAAAGCATCACAGATGAATAAAGGCATGACTATATCAATACTGTATACTGAGGAAACTGCAATTATGCAAGCAAATAATCAGGGCAACAATATTAGATGGCGGAGACAGAACACTATGTGCTTGTTCAGTGACGTTTAACTGGACACTGCACTTAGTACTAGTTTCTGCTGTTCCCCTCTGTTGGAACTCAACCTCCTGTTCACACTGTGGTGTTAACTCTGTGTACAAGCAATCGCTTGCTGTGTGTTCCGTCATTGTCCTCTAGCAGCAGTTATTCATCTCTGCACGGTGGACCCCGGGTTGCGATTTCACTTTATTATTAATTTTATTTAGTGCAATCCGCCAACCCTAACAGCTGATCCTCCTAACAGATTCCCTTCAAATTTAATTTAGTCATCTAAAAGGGACTTATTAGAATGTATAAAAGGTGCCATACAGTCATGGTGGGCAGCTTAAGGGGGCTAGGGCAGCTGACAGGTTCCCTTTAAATTTGGATTTTGTTTTGTTTCTTTATACTTTTACATTCCTCTATAGTTTGGAAGCTTCAGCAAAGCAAGTTAAAAATTATTTGTGATGACAGCTAGTAATGAGCCACAAATGGATAAATTTGATAGAGATAAACACATGTGCAAGCATTATATGCAGTGAATGTAATCTCTACTAAGACGCTAATCCAGTAGATGGAGAAAGTTGTAAAACTGTCTTGTTTTTGGTTACAATACCAAAGTCGGGGCATGAACCCATAGCATCAGCCAATATGTACATGCTGTCAAATGACTATTAAATCACTGCCAACTAGGATATTTATCACACCATTAACACTGATGGTGGTGTACTGTATTTCTCTCAACCACAAAGCTATAAGGCCAAAAGTGTAATAGGAGTAACATGTTGCAAGCACGAAATGTTATACTATTGAGATCAAATACTCAACCACATCAGATATAATGTTTCTGCTCAGTCTCATAAATATATTAATTTCCCAGCTATTCAAAAGTTTGCAACAACTTTGTTAATGTGTATTAGTTGTTTTTTGTATCTTCCCTGTGGCAATACAAGGAATAGTATAATAGTATACTGTGTCTTTGCTACTTTCATTCTAGTGTATGAGAAAAAAAATCTAAGGCCGGTTTCACATTTGCAGTTGTGTCCGCAGCGTTTCTGACGCATACATATGCATGCGTCTTGATTTAATATCTTTAACATTGTAGACGCAGGTTCATGCGTTCACCTGCGTTTGCCTACTCATGCGTTGTTTCGCGATGTCCGGCTGGGCGCGGCTAACGCACCATGTTGCATTTTTTGTGGTGGCAAATTTCCACCACCATACACATGTGGACGCTTGTGGAAAGAGTGCATCAAATAAACGCATTACAGTCTTTGGAAATGCATTGGTATGCAAGGATATGCGCACGTTTGCATACGCATGTGTTTTTAAGAGTAAACATGTCTAAGAACTGGCTTTAATCCACCCCCCAAACAAAGCTTATAAAAGAAGGTGTGAGCAGTGGAAGTCCAGTACTCTCAAGACTATACAAACATTGGAAGACTTTTTTGGAAGCATTGGAAGACTCTGACTATAATGTAAGTATACAAGCTATATGTCTGCCTGTCTGATTTTCTCCCTGCAGTCTGTAATCATTTCTGTCTCTGTTGCAGCATTTCTCATCATGTCCTCCAGTGAAGAGCAGACCTCACAGAGTGGAGAGGAGACTGAAGTGAGTACACTTGCTACTGATGGGTAAGTATTCACTGTCACTATTAGACATTTGGCAAAATATTTATTTTTCTTTACAGAACCATTCCAGTGCAGATGAGCAGGAGCAGCAGACTCAAGCCCAAGTTCTGGTGGCAAGACGGCGTGTAAGTATTCTTGACTGTTTTTATTTATACCTGACTGTTTTTGGTACTCTTGACAGTTTTTTTCTTTTTGACTGTTTTTGTTTTAAGTGTTTTATCTTTCCAACATTAATGTCATTCTTTTATTTCTAGGTTCCACAACGGGAGAAGGAATTCCTTGACAATGACCTCCTCATCACATTGGTGCAGGAGCGAGTTGCATTGTGGTACTCCAAGAAGCAGCAGCATTCGGACGCTGTGGTGATTTGACGGCTGTGGAATGAGGTGGCCCAAGAGATGATGGATGACTGGGACAACGCCATGCTACGAGTCAGAAAGGCTTTTGGTAAATATTGCAATGTGGTCTGATGTGGCAGTGAGCCTGAAGGCCGGGATCACACAACCGTATGTGATGCGAGAAACTCCTGCGAATTTCTAGCATCACAGACTGTTGTGTGATCCCGGCCTAAAGTGCATTGCTTAACAATTTTTTTTCCCTTTTTTCCCTGTTCACAGTAAACAAAGTCAAAGCCCGTTTTCCTTCGATGAAGGATTGCTTCAACAAGGACCTGAGACAGGAGATCCAAGTTCGCAGTGATGTTGCAGCAAAGATCGGGAAATATAAATACCCCCGGGTGCTGGATTTCCTGAGGCCTGTCCTTGCTCAGGGAATGTAAGTATTTTTGTGTTTTATTCCATTATGTTGTATTCCCTAATCTGAATTTTTCTATTCCACAGCAGTTGGCACTTTTACAATTGTTATTTTTTGGTAGTAATGTTTTACTTTTCTTTTCTTTTTACAGAACCTGGAGCAGCACCCTCAAACCTGGATCGTCCTCTGGAGCGATCCCTCATCGAACAGCCACAGACCAGTCCCAGCCATCCACCAGCGAAGCAGCAAGTGGGTCGGTGTCACAGTCTGAAGAAAAGGCAGCTGGTCCTTCAGGTGTTCCCCTGTCCCAGTCCTCTGCCTCTTTTTTGGGGGGGCTCTCCCCACCAGCGGCAGAAGGCCTCGGACAGGTCACTCATGCCAGAGTTTATTCACTTGAGCTCGGTCTTCCAGAACGGCCTGAAGGCGCTGGGAGATAGACTGGAAAGTGGTCTGACCCATATTAACACACTTTTCCAGGATGTCAACCAATGCCTTAACTGTCTGGAAGCCGATCTCCAGAGACCAGCACACCATTTATTTAATCAGATAGCGCAGGGCATGTTGGAACACCTATCGCCTGAACTCCAGCTTAATGTGATGCAGACCTGCAATGTTGCTTACGTTCAGGCTATGCAGCAGACTCGGTACTTACAGCAGCACCAGGTGGTATTTCCACCTGTGGCACAAATTACACACTTAACCTCAATACTGATTTCTGCTGCATACCAGTGTACGGCCACCACCATGCCCAGTCCTGCCGCACACCACCATGCCGGGTGCTGCTGAAAGCCACTCCATCACCACCACGCCGAGTCCTGCTCCTGTGTTGTGAATTCTGTGGTCAAGCTCCCTCCTGTGGTCATGAGTGGTACTTTGGCTGGTTCTGTCCATGGTCTTCCTCTGGTGGATGTGAGTGGGGCTGCGGCTTCTGAGTTTCCTTCCTCAGGTGATGAGGTTAAGTCGTTAGGTGCTGCTCTATTTAACTCCACCTAGTTCTTTGTTCCTTGCCTCCAGTCAATCTTCCAGTATTGGTCTTGCTCTCTCCTGGATCGTTCTTGTGACCTGTCTTCCCTGCATAAGCTAAGTTCTGCTTGTGTTTCTTTTGTTTGCTATTTTTTCTGTCCAGCTTGCTATATTGGTTTGTCTTGCTTGCTGGAAGCTCTGGGACGCAGAGGGAGCACCTCCGTACCATTAGTCGGTGCGGAGGGTCTTTTTGCCCCCTCTGCGTGGTTGTTTGTAGGTTTTTGTGCTGACCGCAAAGCTATCTTTCCTATCCTCGGTCTATTCAGTAAGTCGGGCCTCACTTTGCTAAAATCTATTTCATCTCTGTGTTTGTATTTTCATCTTTACTCAGTCATTATATGTGGGGGGCTGCCTTTTCCTTTGGGGAATTTCTCTGAGGCAAGGTAGGCTTATTTTTCTATCTTCAGGGCTAGCTAGTTTCTCAGGCTGTGCCGAGGCGCCTAGGTCTGGTCAGGAGCGCTCCACGGCTACCTCTAGTGTGGTGTGATAGGATTAGGGATTGCGGTCAGCAGAGTTCCCACGTCTCAGAGCTCGTCCTATGTTATTAGTAACTTTCAGGTCATTTTGTGTGCTCTTAACCACCAGGTCCATTGTGGTTCTAAATCACCAGTTCATAAGACTCCTGCACGGCTGTCCACCACCATCAGCACTAGGTTGCCTCCAGATCCTGCATGGCTTTCAACTGCCACCACCAGTAGGCCACCACCAGATCCTGCATGACTGTCCACCGCCACCACCACTAGACCGCATCCAGATCCTGCACAACTGTTTACTACCACCACCAGGCCGGGTCCACATTCTGCATACCCTTCTGACCCCACCACTCCCACCTCCCAAGTCGACCCACAGAAAATAGAAGGCAGCCACCTAAGATGGGACAGAAATCAAAAAAAGTCATGCCACCAGAACTGTCGTACTACCTCCACCCTCACCTCCCAATGTGTCTGTGTTGTCCAGTTATTCTTTCCCTTTCTATGTGTCTGTCCCATCCCACGCTTCCACTCCTAATGTGTCTACTTCCATCCTTGACCTCCCAGACCCCACAAGTTTAGTTAGCCCTTCCTCTGGAAACCCTTCATCGTCCACACATAGCCAATCCTACTAGCTCCAACCCCCCCAGGTCCATAACATTTCCTCCTCATTGTTTCGTAAAAGTTTTTTTTTGTTTGTTTGTTATTTGTCTCTTTAGTTGCCGGCAACACACATGTTGCCTCTACACACAATGTGTTTTTTCAACCTCATAGCTCCATGACACACAATCTGCTGCCCCTCTTCTTTATTTGCTTTACATTGCAGATTTGCTTCTTGTGTCTGTCATGGAGCCAGGAGGTGGCAAAAACACAGAGGACTGAAAATCCTCCAAAAATATATATTAATACAGCACACAAGGTCAGGGGTCAGCAATGTTCACCTGCCCAGGTGTCATCACTAGTGCACTCAGGATGCTGGGTTTTCTGCATCCTGAGTGCACTAGTTCTGACACACAGGTGAGTATAGATATGAGGTGGATTAGCTCCATTATCTCTTCAATCTGCATTAATATATTCAACTATAGAAATGGAGACTGATGACATGATGGAGCTAATCCAATGTCACCTACCATAGCACTGATCTCAGAGAGAAGAGGTGTAGTGTAAAGCATGGGTTACATAACCCAATTTGGTTATAATCCAATCCCTGTCTCATGCAATCTGCATGATACAGCGAGTGGATTTTATAAAAACTGTAGTTGTGAAGCAGTGATCACCTTATTAAACTTTTTAAAAAATTATTGTAATATAGAGGGCACTTGGAACAGGTGTTTAACTAGAGGTGTTTTACTGTCAGCAAACATTAAAGGTAAATTTAAATAATTCCAGGTACATAACATTACAAGAACACTAAACCAATTAATTTTGCTATGACACAAGTCCACTCTGAGAAGCAAAGTAGGATGCAAATGTATCCCTCATTTGGGCAACTTTAACTGTTGTCCTGAGAGGGTGATGAAGGTAATCTGGCAATGGGATACAAACATGTTCATCAAGTCCAACGTTGGGCCATTCTTTAGTCTTTATGCAGTTGTGCAGAAGCACACACACCTTGACAACTTCATCAACTGTCTAAATTTTGAGATTAACCCCTTCATGACCCAGCCTATTTTGACCTTAAAGACCTTGCCGTTTTTTGCAATTCTGACCAGTGTCCCTTTATGAGGTAATAACTCAGGAACGCTTCAATGGATCCTAGCGGTTCTGAGATTGTTTTTTCGTGACTTATTGGGCTTCATGCTAGTGGTAAATTTAGGTCAATAAATTCTGCGTTTATTTGTGATAAAAATGGAAATTTGGCGAAAATTTTGAAAATTTCGCAATTTTCACATTTTGAATTTTTATTCTGTTAAACCAGAGAGATATGTGACACAAAATAGTTAATAAATAACATTTCCCACATGTTTACTTTACATCAGCACAATTTTGGAAACAAATTTTTTTTTTGTTAGGAAGTTATAAGGGTTAAAATTTGACCAGCGATTTGTCATTTTTACAACGAAATTTACAAAACCATTTTTTTTAGGGACCACCTCACATTTGAAGTCAGTTTGAGGGGTCTATATGGCTGAAAATACCCAAAAGTGACACCATTCTAAAAACTGCACCCCTCAAGGTACTCAAAACCACATTCAAGAAGTTTATTAACCCTTCAGGTGCTTCACAGCAGCAGAAGCAACATGGAAGGAAAAAATGAACATTTAACTTTTTAGTCACAAAAATTATCTTTTAGCAACAATTTTTTTATTTTCCCAATGGTTAAAGGAGAAACTGAACCACGAAAGTTGTTGTCCAATTTGTCCTGAGTACGCTGATACCTCATATGTGGGGGTAAACCACTGTTTGGGCGCACGGCAGGGCTTGGAAGGGAAGGAGCGCCATTTGACTTTTTGAATGAAAAATTGGCTCCACTCTTTAGCGGACACCATGTCACGTTTGGAGAGCCCCCGTGTGCCTAAAAATTGGAGCTCCCCCACAATTGACCCCATTTTGGAAACTAGACGCCCCAAGGAACTTATCTAGATGCATAGTGAGCACTTTGAACCCCCAGGTGCTTCACAAATTGATCCGTAAAAATGAAAAAGTACTTTTTTTTCACAAAAAAATTCTTTTAGCCTCAATTTGTTCATTTTCACATGGGTAACAGGATAAATTGGATCCTAAATTGTGTTGGGCAACTTCTCCTGAGTACACCAATACCTCACATGTGGGGGTAAACCACTGTTTGGGCACATGGTAAGGCTCGGAAGAGAAGGAGCGCCATTTGACTTTTTGAATGAAAAATTATTTCCATCGTTAGCGGACACCATGTCGCGTTTGGATAGCTCCTGTGTGCCTAAACATTGGCGCTCCCCCACAAGTGACCCCATTTTGGAAACTAGACCCCCCAAGGAACTTATTTAGATGCCTAGTGAGCACTTTAAACCCTCAGGTGCTTCACAAATTGATCTGTAAAAATGAAAAAGTACTTTTTTTTCACAAAAAAATTCTTTTCGCCTCAATTTTTTCATTTTCACATGGGCAGTAGGATAAAATGGATCATAAAATTTGTTGGGCAATTTCTCCCGAGTACGTCGATACCTCATATGTCGGGGTAAACCACTGTTTGGGCACTCGGCAGGGCTCGGAAGGGAAGGCGCGCCATTTGACTTTTTGAATGGAAAATTAGCTCCAATTGTTAGCGGACACCATGTCGCGTTTGGAGAGCCCCTGTGTGCCTAAACATTGGAGCTCCCCCACAAATGACCCCATTTTGGAAACTAGACCCCAAGGAACTTATCTAGATGCATATTGAGCACTTTAAACCCCCAGGTGCTTCACAGAAGTTTATAACGCAGAGCCATGAAAATAAAAAATAATTTTTCTTTCCTCAAAAATGATTTTTTAGCCTGGAATTTCCTATTTTGCCAAGGATAATAGGAGAAATTGGACCTCAGATATTGTTGTCCAGTTTGTCCTGAGTACGTAGATACCCCATATGTGGGGGTAAACCACTGTTTGGGCGCACGGCAGGGCTCGGAAGGGATGGCACACCATTTGGCTTTTTAAATGGAAAATTAGCTCCAATCATTAGCGGACACCATGTCACGTTTGGAGAGCCCCTGTGTGCCTAAACATTGGAGATCCCCCAGAAATGACACCATTTTGGAAACTAGACCCCCAAAGGAACTTATCTAGATGTGTGGTGAGCACTTTGAACCCCCAAGTGCTTCATAGAAGTTTATAATGCAGAGCCGTGAAAATAATAAATACGTTTTCTTTCCTCAAAAATAATTATTTAGCCCAGAATTTTTTATTTTCCCAAGGGTTACAGAAAAAATTGGACCCCAAAAGTTGTTGTCCAGTTTCTCCTGAGTACGCTGATACCCCATATGTGGGGGTAAACCACTGTTTGGGCACATGCCGAGGCTCGGAAGTGAAGTAGTGACGTTTTGAAATGCAGACTTTGATGGAATGCTCTGCGGGCGTCACGTTGCGTTTGCAGAGCCCCTGATGTGCCTAAACAGTAGAAACCCCCAACAAGTGACCCCATTTTGGAAACTAGACCCCGAAAGGAACTTATCTAGATGTGTGGTGAGCACTTTGAACCCCCAAGTGCTTCATAGAAGTTTATAATGCAGAGCCGTGAAAATAATAAATACGTTTTCTTTCCTCAAAAATAATTATTTAGCCCAGAATTTTTTATTTTCCCAAGGGTTACAGGAGAAATTGGACCCCAAAAGTTGTTGTCCAGTTTCTCCTGAGTACGCTGATACCCCATGAGTGGGGGTAAACCACTGTTTGGGCACACGTCGGGGCTCAGAAGGGAAGTAGTGACTTTTGAAATGCAGACTTTGATGGAATGGTCTGCGGGTGTCACGTTGCGTTTGCAGAGCCCCTGGTGTGCCTAAACAGTAGAAACCCCCACAAGTGACCCCATTTTAGAAACTAGACCCCCCAAGGAACTTATCTAGATATGTGGTGAGCACTTTGAACCCCCAAGTGCTTCACAGACGTTTACAACGCAGAGCCGTGAAAATAAAAAATCATTTTTCTTTCCTCAAAAATTATGTTTTAGCAAGCATTTTTTTATTTTCACAAGGGTAACGGGAGAAATTGGACCCCAGTAATTGTTGCGCAGTTTGTCCTGAGTATGCTGGTACCCCATATGTGGGGGTAAACCACTGTTTGGGCACACGTCGGGGCTCGGAAGTGAGGGAGCACCCTTTGACTTTATGAATACAAGATTGGCTGGAATCAATGGTGGCGCCATGTTGCGTTTGGAGACCCCTGATGTGCCTAAACAGTGGTAACCCCTCAATTCTAACTCCAACACTAACCCCAACACACCCCTAACCCTAATCCCAACTGTAGCCATAACCCTAATCACAACCCTAATTCCAACCCTAACCCTAAGGCTATGTGCCCACGTTGCGGATTCGTGTGAGATATTTCCGCACCATTTTTGAAAAATCCGCGGGTAAAAGGCACTGCGTTTTACCTGCGGATTTTCCGCGGATTTCCAGTGTTTTTTGTGCGGATTTCACCTGCGGATTCCTATTGAAGAACAGGTGTAAAACGCTGCGGAATCCGCACAAAGAATTGACATGCTGCGGAAAATACAACGCAGCGTTTCCGCGCGGTATTTTCCGCACCATGGGCACAGCGGATTTGGTTTTTCATATGTTTACATGGTACTGTAAACCTGATGGAACACTGCTGCGAATCCGCAGCGGCCAATCCGCAGCCAAATCCGCACAGTGTGCACATAGCCTAATTCTAAAGGTATGTGCACACACTGCGGAAAACGCTGCGGATCCGCAGCAGTTTCCCATGAGTTTACAGTTCAATGTAAACCTACGGGAAACAAAAATCGCTGTACACATGCTGCGGAAAAACTGCACGGAAACGCAGCGGTTTACATTCCGCAGCATGTCACTTCTTTGTGCGGATTCCGCAGCGGTTTTACAACTGCTCCAATAGAAAATCGCAGTTGTAAAACAGCAGTGAAATGCGCAGAAAAAAAACGCGGTAAATCCGCCATAAATCCGCAGCGGTTTAGCACTGCGGATTTATCAAATCCGCAGCGGAAAAATCCGCAGAGGACCAGAATACGTGTGCACATACCGAAACCCTAACCCTAGCCCTAACCCTACCCCTAACCCTAACCCTAACCCTACCCCTAACCCTAACCCTAACCCTAACCCTAACCCTATTCTAACATTAGTGGAAAAAAAAAATTTCTTAATTTTTTTATTGTCCCTACCTATGGGGGTGACAAAGGGGGGGGGTCATTTATTACTTTTTTTATTTTGATCACTGAGATAGATTATATCTCAATGATCAAAATGCACTTTGGAACGAATCTGCCGGCCGGCAGATTCGGCGAGCGCACTGCGCATGCGCCCACCATTTTGGAAGATGGCGGCGCCCAGGGAGAAGACGGACGGGACCCCGGCTGGATCGATAAGTATGATGGGGTGTGGGGGGACCACGGGGGGGGGGGATCGGAGCACGGGGAAGGGAATCGGAGCGCGGGAGGGGTGGAACGGAGCACGGGGGGCGTGGAACGGAGCACGGGGGGGCTGGAATGGAGCACGGAGGGGTGGAACGGAGCACGGGGGGCTGGATCGGAGTGCAGGGGGGGTGATTGGAGCACGGGGGGGTGATTGGAGCACGGGGGGAGCGGACAAGAGCACGGGGGGAGCGGAGCACTGGACGGAGGGGAGCCGGAGCAGTGTACCGGCCAGATCGGGGGGCTGGGGGGGCGATCGGTGGGGTGGGGGCACATTAGTATTTCCAGCCATGGCCGATGATATTGCAGCATCGGCCATGGCTGGATTGTAATATTTCACCAGTTATAATAGGTGAAATATTACAAATCGCTCTGATTGGCAGTTTCACTTTCAACAGCCAATCAGAGCGATCGTAGCCACGAGGGGGTGAAGCCACCCCCCTGGGCTAAACTACCACTCCCCCTGTCCCTGCAGATCGGGTGAAATGGGAGTTAACCCTTTCACCCGATCTGCAGGGACGCGATCTTTCCATGACGCCACATAGGCGTCATGGGTCGGATTGGCACCGACTTTCATGACGCCTACGTGGCGTCATGGGTCGGGAAGGGGTTAATGGCTGTCCCTAAAATGCGCTATTTTGAGACAAGCATACCAAAGGCACACTCAACTGTTCTTCGTGCCCTGGTCAGTCAATAATTAAAATCCTTTTTGTGTGTGTCAAGTCCCGACTGGAGTATGGTTTAAGGAGGTTTCCACACATCTGAAATGCCTCATGGGTGTCCTGCCTGCTGATGGCTCTTTGTACACTAACCAGCAAATCCATGAACCTGTCTTGAGACATCCTCGTATACTCAAAATATTTCTCTGGGTTTTCACGGAGCTCACTGAATAAGCAGTGTTAGGCTCCACGGCTCTGTCGGAGTTGAACAATCGGGTGCTGCCAAAAGCGCCATGCGGTCTTCTCTGTTTTTCTCTTTTCAATTCTTGCTCACAAGCAAATGCAAAGGAAAGAAACAAGTTGACATCCAAATGCAGATTCTGATAGAAACTCTCCATGTGATGATCCATCTTGACGCAGGATACAGGAGCAAAATCTGAGGATTTCATCTGTACAAGGATTTATATACAGAAATCCCATGAGACACGCCCATTTGGCATGGCTTGTGTCAAGGAAATTCTTCTTGAAAATTTGCGTTGCATTGCGTTTTTTTTCCGTCATGCGTAAGCATAAGTTTGCATGCATTTTTGCATGCGGTTGCGGACGATACGCTGCCTACTCAACCGGAAATGTGAGCTTAGCCTAAGAAGGAAGAGAAATATTTCCAACACTTTGGAATAAAAACAACTTTATTCAGTCATCAAATAGACGTAAAGCCCATCAGAGAGTAGTGTACAGATTAGAGATGGAAGAATTTATTCAAGTGAAATTTAAATTTTACTCAAATTTTATAAAAATCTGTATTCTCCAGAACACTTTTTTAATTCTCTCCACGTGATTTCAGCAAGTTGGCTAGCTGGCACAGTTTTAATAAAGAGTATAGGGCCAGAAAAAAAGACACAAAAAATACTGCCATCCACCAACACTTCTGCAAGCTTTCTATCCACCCCCACTGCTGCAAGCTTTCAAACCCAAGACTAGGGTTGAGCGACCTTGACCTTTTTAGAGTCGAGCCGTGTTTCGCGAAACCCGACTATCTTAGAAGTCGAGTCGAGTGGAATCGGCCGATTATCGCGAAAAGTCGGGTATCGCCCGAAACTTGAAACCCAATGCAAGTCAATGGGGGAGCATAGTCGGCAGTGAGTGGAGGCCAGGAAAACACCTACACTGCCCATTTTAATGGCAAAAACATCCATTCTTGTTACAGAAGCTTGTCAATCATAATTTACCTTATAATAATTGGAAGGCATTTGAAATTGGGGGTCATTTGGCTAAAGTTGTGGGGGGTAGGGCTGGTTCAAGTAATTAGTGGGCCCAGGAAATCTGGAACACGTCACGGCAGTGGAGCAGGGAGAGGTAAGTATTTAAACTTTGCAAGTGCTGTGATCCTGAGCAAGCAGGGGGGGGCCACTCGTTGGCATTGGCACTGGCACAGGGCCCCTCAAAGTACAGCGGTGTGTTTGCACGGCGGGGGCGCCTCCCACCGGCAGCAACACTTTTGCGTACTATGAGAGGCCCTGTGCCAGTGACGTCGCCAACTAGTATTCCTCCCCCTACCTGATGAAGGAACCTGCACTTTCATCTGCACCTTCCTCTTTGTCCCCGTGTAAGGTGGTATGGTATGCGGAAAGAGGAACCTGACTTTCAGCAGGGTCACAATCTTGCTGTGTAGCGTGCACGGGGAATGTTGCGTTATGGGTCAATGTACCAGCAGACTCATCTATCACTGGCTGGGCAATGGGCAGGATGAGGAGGAAACACTGATATAGGCCCAAAGAATAAAGTTGGCTAAATGCAGTTCAAAATTGGTAACACAGGACTAACCAGGGGGCATTGCAGTGGAGGACAACTGGAATGAGAGGCTGACACAGAGTAGGCCCAAATCAGTAAGTAGTCGAAATGCAGTTCAAAATTGGCAACCGTAGTAAATAGGCGGCACAGCTTTGTTCAGTGGAGGAGAACAGCAAGGAGTGGCAGACACCGATAGTAGGCCCCAACCCAACTAGTAGGCCAAATGCAGTCTAACATTAACAACTACTTAACGAGAGCCTGAAAATGGAATTTCAGGACAGGAAACCAGGAGAACAGCAAGGAGCGGCAGACACTGTTAGTAGGCCCCAAACCAACTAGTACGCCAAATGCAGTTGTTCCATTTAACCACTATTTAACAAGAGCCTGAAGATAGAAGCTCAGGAAAGGCAACCTGGAGAACACCTTGGAGTGGAACACACCGTCTCTACACCCCATACCAAATGTGTAGGCCTAATGCAGTGTAGTTCCCAACAACTACTAAACGAGAGCATTAAGATTGAAGCAATGGAGAGGAAACCTGGGGAACACCTTGGAGTGTAACACACCATCTCTCTACACCCCATACCCAATTTGTAGGCCTAATGCAGTGTAGTTTCCAACAACTACTAAACGAGAGCATTAAGATCGAAGCAATGGCGAGGAAACCTGGGGAACACCTTGGAGTGGAACACACCGTCTCTACACCCCATACCCAATTTGTAGGCCTAATGCAGTGTAGTTTTCTACAACTACTAAACGAGAGTCGGAAGACCGAAGCAATGTGGACGAAACCTGGGGAACACCTTGGAGTGTAACACACCATCTCTCTACACCCCATACCCAATTTGTAGGCCTAATGCTGTGTAGTTTCCAACAACTACTAAACGAGAGCATTAAGATCGAAGCAATGGCGAGGAAACCTGGGGAACACCTTGGAGTGGAACACACCGTCTCTACACCCCATACCCAATTTGTAGGCCTAATGCAGTGTAGTTTTCTACAACTACTAAACGAGAGTCGGAAGACCGAAGCAATGTGGACGAAACCTGGGGAACACCTTGGAGTGTAACACACCATCTCTCTACACCCCATACCCAATTTGTAGGCCTAATGCAGTGTAGTTTCCAACAACTACTAAACGAGAGCATTAAGATCGAAGCAATGGCGAGGAAACCTGGGGAACACCTTGGAGTGGAACACACCGTCTCTACACCCCATACCCAATTTGTAGGCCTTATGCAGTGTAGTTTTCACCAACTACTAAACGAGAGTAGGAAGATCGAAGCAATGTGGACGAAACCTGGGGCACACCTTGTGGCGGCAGACACCGTTAGTAGGCCCTACCAAAGTTGTAGCCCCAATGCAGTTTTAAAATTCCTAGAGGCTGAAAACAAGACTATTGACGCTTAGCTTTTTTCAAAGGAACACAGCTGAATTGAGTGGCGCAGACAGACAAAAAAATGTGGCTCATTGCAGCTTAAAAAAGGTTACAGGGGTACACAGGCAGCATTGCTCTGGGCAGTGGAGGACAATTTCAATAGTTGACCGCAGACAGACTTTGTACGCCTACTATTAAAAAAAGGATGCTCTATGCAATAAAAAATAGGCTCCAGGGGTACACGGGCAGCAGTGGTCTGGTCAGTGTAGGAGTAGTAGAAAGAACGGGCCGCAGGCAGGCTTCGAAGGCCTAACATAAAAAAATATTGGACTGTAGGCACTTTAACATTGGTTCCAGGGGTACACAGGCAGCAGTAGACTGGTCAGTGTAGTAGTAGTAGAAAGAACGGGCCGCAGACAGGCTTCGAAGGCCTAACATAATAAAATTGGGCTGGCTGTAGGCACTTTATGATTGGTTCCAGGGGTACACGGGCAGCAGTAGACAGGTCAGTGGAGGCCTAGTGGAAGGAGGGACCGCAGACAGGCTTCGAAGGTCTAACATAATTAAATTGGACAGGCTGTAGGCACATTATAATTGGTTCCAGGAGTACACGGGCAGCAGTAGACAGGTCAGTGTAGTAGTAGTTGAAAGAACGGGCCGCAGACAGGCTTCGAAGGCCTAACATAATTAAATTGGACAGGCTGTAGGCACATTATAATTGGTTCCAGGAGTACACGGGCAGCAGTAGACAGGTCAGTGTAGTAGTAGTTGAAAGAACGGGCCGCAGACAGGCTTCGAAGGCCTAACATAATTAAATTGGA
This sequence comes from Ranitomeya imitator, assembly GCF_032444005.1. Lineage (NCBI taxonomy): Eukaryota > Metazoa > Chordata > Amphibia > Anura > Dendrobatidae > Ranitomeya > Ranitomeya imitator. The sequence continues at coordinate 545,363,717 of NC_091284.1, read as the reverse complement.
CAGGCTGTAGGCACTTTATAATTGGTTCCAGGAGTACACAGGCAGCAGTGGTCTGGTCAGTGTAGGAGTAGTAGAAAGAACGGGCCGCAGACAGGCTTCGAAGGCCTAACATAAAAAAATATTGGACTGTAGGCACTTTAACATTGGTTCCAGGGGTACACGGGCAGCAGTAGACTGGTCAGTGTAGTAGTAGTAGAAAGAACGGGCCGCAGACAGGCTTCGAAGGCCTAACATAATAAAATTGGGCTGGCTGTAGGCAATTTAAAATTGGTTCCAGGGGTACACGGGCAGCAGTGGTCTGGTCAGTGGAGGCCTAGTGGAAGGAGGGACCGCAGACAGGCTTTGAAGGCCTAACATAATAAAATGGGCTGGCTGTAGGCAATTTATGATTGGTTCCAGGGGTACACGGGCAGCAGTGGTCTGGTCAGTGGAGGCCTAGTGGAAGGAGGGACCGCAGACAGGCTTCGAAGGCCTAACATAATAACATGGGTTGGCTGTAGGCAATTTATGATTGGTTCCAGGGGTACACGGGCAGCAGTGGTCTGGTCAGAGGAGGCCTAGTGGAAGGAGGGACCGCAGACAGGCTTCGAAGGCCTAACATAATTAAATTGGACAGGCTGTAGGCACTTTATAATTGGTTCCAGGAGTACACGGGCAGCAGTAGACAGGTCAGTGGAGGCCTAGTGGAAGGAGGGACCGCAGACAGGCTTCGAAAGCCTAACATAATAAAATGGGCTGGTTGTAGGCAATTTAAAATTGGTTCCAGGGGTACACGGGCAGCAGTGGTCTGGTCAGTGGAGGCTTAGTGGAAGGAGGGACCGCAGACAGGCTTCGAAGGCCTAACATAATAAAATGGGCTGGCTGTAGACAATTTATGATTTGTTCCAGGGGTACACGGGCAGCAGTAGACAGGTCAGTGGAGGCGTAGTGGAAGGAGGGACCGCAGACAGGCTTCGAAGGCCTAACATAATAAATTAGGGCTGTAGGCACTTTAACATTGGTTCCAGGGGAACACGGGCAGCAGTAGACAGGTCAGTGGAGGCCTAGTGGAAGGAAGGACCGCAGACAGGCTTCGAAGGCCTAACATAATAAAATGGTCTGGCTGTAAGCAATTTATGATTGGTTCCAGGGGTACACGGGCAGCAGTGGTCTGGTCAGTGGAGGCTTAGTGGAAGGAGGGACCGCAGACAGGCTTCGAAGGCCTAACATAATAACATGGGCTGGCTGTAGGCAATTTATGATTGGTTCCAGGGGTACACGGGCAGCAGTGGTCTGGTCAGTGGAGGCCTAGTGGAAGGAGGGACCGCAGACAGGCTTCGAAGGCCTAACATAATAAAATGGGCTGGCTGTAGGCACTTTATGATTGGTTCCAGGGGTACACGGGCAGCAGTAGACAGGTCAGTGGAGGCCTAGTGGAAGGAAGGACCGCAGATAGGCTTCGAAGGCCTAACATAATAACATATGGCTGTAGGCACTTTATAATTGGTTCCAGGGGTACACGGGCAGCAGTAGACAGGTCAGTGTAGTAGTAGTTGAAAGAACAGGCCGCAGACAGGCTTCGAAGGCCTAACATAATTAAATTGGGCTGGCTGTAGGCAATTTAAAATTGGTTCCAGGGGTACACGGGCAGCAGTGGTCTGGTCAGCGGAGGTCGATTGTAATGAGTGTCTGCCAGTTAGTAGTCCAAAACAATAAATAAATGTGAATGTCTCGCATTAAAACAAAACGAAAACACTAAAGGGTGCAATCATTAGGTACAGGGGTGGGATCCTCTGCGTAGTTTCAGACCTACTAATTTAGTGCAAAGTATTTACTGTGGTAAATAGAGGACACTGCCCCTGACTATGTTAAGTACCATCATACATCTCAACACAATGGTATTGTCAGTGGCAGGAATGGAAGGATGTCAGCGCATAGATTAAACATTGGTGGAAGTGTGAGAGATAACTGTGGAAGTGGTAGAGCAATGTTTGACCTGGGGGTGGGTGAACTCTCTTGTGGCCGGCGGTACAGGCCCAGGGCCCCTCATGTTACAACAGTGTGTCTGACATTGGGTGCACACCACCACCGCCAGAGACACTTTATTGTACTATGAGGGACCCAGTGGCACTGCCATCGACCAAAAGCGGGCACACCCACCTCTTCAGACAAACAGCACTCTCACGGGTGCTTGCGCCAAGTCGCGATACCACGGCCCCGTGTGGGGAGTTTGGCCATTTAGGGAGGTGTAAACATGTCGTATGCTGGACAATCAGCTGCAGCAAATTAGACATTAGAAAAGTAATTCACAGTAGTCCACAGGCAAGAGCTTTTCATAGGAAAGCTAGGTGTCGGCCGGGCAAGGTGGGGCAAAAGAACTCGAAATCCAGTTGTGGTTCATTTTAATGAATGTTAGATCATCAACATTTTGGGTAGCCAGACGAGTCCTTTTTTTGGTTAACATTGAACCTGCAGCACTGAATGCATATTCTGCCAATTCTGGCCAGGTGTCTAATTTTGATGCCCAGTAATCAAATGGGAATGACGGTTGAGGGAGAACATCGATGAGGGATGAAAAATAGTTTGTAACCATACTGGACAAATGTTGTCTCCTGTCACTTTCAATTGATGCAGCAGTACCTGTCCTGTCTGCGGTCATAGCAAAATCACTCCACAACCTGGTCAGAAAACCCCTCTGTCCAATGCCACTTCTGATGTGTGCACCCCTAACACTCCTGGTCTGCTGCCCCCTGGAGCTCGTGTGAGAACGATCATGTGCGCTGTGTGCTGGGAATGCCTGAAGCAAACGGTCAACAAGAGTTGATTGTTTGGTTGCTAATATTAGTTCCAAGTTCTCATGTGGCATAATATTTTGCAATTTGCCTTTATAGCGAGGATCAAGGAGGCAGGCCAACCAGTAATCGTCATCGTTCATCATTTTAGTAATGCGTGTGTCCCTTTTGAGGATACGGAAGGCATAATCCGCCATGTGGGCCAAAGTTCCAGTTGTCAAATCTGCGGTTGTGATTGGTTGAGGGGCAGTTTCAGGCAAATCTACGTCACTTGTGTCCCTCAAAAAACCAGAACCCGGCCTTGCCACGCAACCAATTTCCAGTGCCCCCGGGAAAGCTTCCTCATTAAAAATATACTCATCCCCATCATCCTCCTCGTCCTCCACCTCCTCTTCGCCCGCTAACTCGTCCTGTACACTGCCCTGACCAGACAATGGCTGACTGTCATCAAGGCTTTCCTCTTCCTCTGGTGCAGACGCCTGATCCTTTATGTGCGTCAAACTTTGCATAAGCAGACACATTAGGGGGATGCTCATGCTTATTATGGCGTTGTCTGCACTAACCAGCCGTGTGCATTCCTCAAAACACTGAAGGACTTGACACATGTCTTGTATCTTTGACCACTGCACACCTGACAACTCCATGTCTGCCATCCTACTGCCTGCCCGTGTATGTGTATCCTCCCACAAAAACATAACAGCCCGCCTCTGTTCGCACAGTCTCTGAAGCATGTGCAATGTTGAGTTCCACCTTGTTGCAACGTCTATGATTAGGCGATGCTGGGGAAGGTTCAAAGACCGCTGATAGGTCTGCATACGGCTGGAGTGTACAGGTGAACGGCGGATATGTGAGCAAAGTCCACGCACTTTGAGGAGCAGGTCGGAGAACCAAGGATAAGTTTTCAATAAGCACTGCACCACCAGGTTTAAGGTGTGAGCCAGGCAAGGAATGTGTTTCAGTTGGGAAAGGGAGATGGCAGCCATGAAATTCCTTCCGTTATCACTCACTACCTTGCCTGCCTCAAGATCTACTGTGCCCAGCCACGACTGCGTTTCTTGCTGCAAGAACTCGGACAGAACTTCCGCGGTGTGTCTGTTGTCGCCCAAACACTTCATAGCCAATACAGCCTGCTGACACTTGCCAGTAGCTGGCCCATAATGGGACAACTGGTGTGCAACAGTGTCAGCTGCCGATGGAGTGGTTGGCCGACTGCGGTCTGTGGAAGAGCTGTCGCTTCTGCAGGAGGACGAGGAGGAGGGGGTGCGAACGCCTACAGCCAACTATTTCCTAGACCGTGGGCTAGGCACAACTGTCCCGAAATTGATGTCCCCTGTGGACCCTGCATCCACCACATTCACCCAGTGTGCCGTGATGGACACGTAACGTCCCTGGCCATGCCTACTGGTCCATGCATCTGTGGTCAGGTGCACCTTTGTACTCACAGATTGCCTGAGTGCATGGACGATGCGCTGTTTAACATGCTGGTGCAGGGCTGGGATGGCTTTTCTGGAAAAAAAGTGTCGACTGGGTAGCTCGTAGCGTGGTTCAGCGTACTCCATCAGGGCTTTGAAAGCTTCGCTTTCAACTAACGGGTAGGGCATCATCTCTAACGAGATTAGTCTAGCTATGTGGGCGTTAAAACCCTGTGTACGCGGATGCGAGGATAAGTACTTCCTTTTTCTAACCAGAGTCTCATGTAGGGTGAGCTGGACTGGAGAGCTGGAGATCGTGGAACTAGCGGGTGTGCCGGTGGACATGGCAGACTGAGAGACGGTTGGAGACGGTATTGTTTCCGCCGGTGCCCTAGATGCAATATTTCCTCCTACAAAACTGGTGATTCCCTGACCCTGACTGCTTTTGGCTGGTACTGCTGGTGGTGCGGAAAATGGTGGCCTTACAGTGATGGAAGGGATGTTGCGTTGCTGACTAGCTTCATTGGCCGAGGGTGCTACAACCTTAAGGGACGTTTGGTAGTTAGTCCAGGCTTGAAAATGCATGGTGGTTAAATGTCTATGCATGCAACTCGTATTGAGACTTTTCAGATTCTGACCTCTGCTTAAGCTAGTTGAAAATTTTTGACAGATGACTTTGCGCTGATCAATTGGATGTTGTTTAAAAAAATGCCAGACTGCACTCTTCCTAGCATCGGATCCCTTTTCAGGGATTGCAGACTGAGCTTTAACCAGATGGCCACGCTGTCCTCCAACAGGTTTTGGCTTTGCCACGCGTTTTTGGCCAGATACGGGCCCGGCAGATGGAACCTGTTGCGATGTTGATGCCTGCTGCGGCCCCTCCTCCACCTCCGCTTCTGAACTACTGCCGCCTGCACCCTGTTCCCCCCAATGGCTGCCAATCGGGGTCAACAACTGGGTCATCTATTACCTCCTCTTCTAGCTCGTGTGCAACTTCGTCTGTGTCACCGTGTCGGTCGGTGGTATAGCGTTCGTGACAAGGCAACATAGTCTCATCAGGGTCTGATTGTGGATCAGTACCCTGAGAGGGCAATGTTGTGGTCTGAGTCAAAGGACCAGCATAGTAGTCTAGCTGTGGCTGTGCATCAGTGCACTCCATGTCAGAATCTACTTGTAATGGGCATGGCCTGTTAAGTGTTTCACTTTCTAAGCCAGGGACGGTATGTGTAAAGAGCTCCATGGAGTAACCCGTTGTGGCGCCTGCTGCATCCTTCTCTCTTGTTGTTGTTTTTGCTGAAGAGGACAAGGAAGCGACTTGTCCCTGACCGTAAACATCCACAAGCGACGCACTGCTTTTACACTTACCAGTTTCAGAAGAAGAGGCAAAAGAGCTAGAGGCTGAGTCTGCAATGTAAGCCAAAACTTGCTGTTGCTGCTCCGGCTTTAAAAGCGGTTTTCCTACTCCCAGAAAAGAGAGCGTTCGAGGCCTTGTGTAGCCAGATGACGAACCTGGCTCCACAGCTCCAGACTTAGGTGGAATATTTTTTTCCCACGACCACCTGATGCTCCACTACCACTAACATCATTACCAGCTGACAATGAATGCCCACGGCCACGACCTCTTGCACCAGACTTCCTCATTGTTTTAAAAACTTAACCAAAGTAACTTTATTTGTTGCTGTCAAACAACTTACACGGTGAGCTATAACTTCAGTATGATTTCAATATCCCTTTACAGGTTAGTGAGACCACAAGGAAAATCAGGCACAATGTTACACACTCTGTTTTCTGTGGCACCAAATCACAGAGATGCCACACACGCAGGACTGTCACTCAAGCACAAATGTCAATATTAATCTCCCACTGATTTTTTTTTTTTTTCAGGGAGACTTTAGAAACAAAATGAAATAAAATGATTTTTTCAGGGACAATTTAGAAACCAAATAAAAAAAAAAGGCTTTCTATGGCCCACTGAGTGAGAGATGGCACACACAGGAGTCAGGAGTGGCACACAAGCCCAGAGGCCAATATTTTTCTCCCACCGATTGATGTAGTGATTTTTTCAGGTAGATTTTAGAACCCAAATCAAGCAAAAAAATAAATAGGCTTTCTATGGCCCACTGAGTGAGAGATGGCACACACAGGAGTCAGGAGTGGCACACAAGCCCAGAGGCCAATATTTTTCTCCCACTGATTGATTTATTGATTTTTTCAGGTAGAATTTAGAACCCAAATCAAGCAAAAAAAAAATAGGCTTTCTATGGCCCACAATTTGAGAGAGAGAGAGAGAGATGGCACACCCAGGAGTCAAGACTGGCACACAAGCAGAAAGGGCAATATTAATCTCCCACTGTTTTTTTTTTTTTTTTTTTTTTTCAGGGAGACTTTAGAAACAAAATGAAATAAAATCATTTTTTCAGGAAGAATTTAGAAACCAAATAAAATAAAATGATTTTTTCAGGGACAATTGAGAAACCAAATAATAATAATAAAAAAGGCTTTCTATGGCCCACTGAGTGAGAGATGGCACACACAGGAGTCAGGAGTGGCACACAAGCCCAGAGGCCAATATTTTTCTCCCACCGATTGATGTAGTGATTTTTTCAGGTAGATTTTAGAACCCAAATCAAGCAAAAAAATAAATAGGCTTTCTATGGCCCACTGAGTGAGAGATGGCACACACAGGAGTCAGGAGTGGCACACAAGCCCAGAGGCCAATATTTTTCTCCCACCGATTGATGTAGTGATTTTTTAAGGTAGATTTTAGAACCCAAATCAAGCAAAAAAATAAATAGGCTTTCTATGGCCCACTGAGTGAGAGATGGCACACACAGGAGTCAGGAGTGGCACACAAGCCCAGAGGCCAATATTTTTCTCCCACTAATTGATGTAGTGAATTTTTCAGGTAGATTTTAGAACCCAAATCAAGCAAAAAAATAAATAGGCTTTTTATGGCCCACTGAGTGAGAGATGGCACACACAGGAGTCAGGAGTGGCACACAAGCCCAGAGGCCAATATTTTTCTCCCACTGATTGATGTAGTGATTTTTTCAGGTAGATTTTAGAACCCAAATCAAGCAAAAAAATAAATAGGCTTTCTATGGCCCACTGAGTGAGAGATGGCACACACAGGGATGGCACTCTAGCAGAAATGCCAATCTTAATCTCCCACCAAAAAAAAAGAAAAACAGGGACTGTCCTACAATTACTATCTCCCTGCAGTAATCTCAGCCAGGTATGGCAGGCAGCAATAAGGAGTGGACTGATGCACAAATTAAATAAAAAGTGTGGACAAACAAAAAAGATAGCTGTGCAGAAAGGAAGGAACAAGAGGATTTGTGCTTTGAAAAAAGCAGTTGGTTTGCACAGCGGCGTACACACAGCAATGCAGCTATCAGGGAGCCTTCTAGGGCAGCCCAATGAGCTACAGCGCTGAGAAAAAAAAAATGTAGCTTCCACTGTCCCTGCACACCGAAGGTGGTGTTGGACAGTGGAAATCGCTACAGCACAAGCGGTTTGGTGGTTAATGGACCCTGCCTAACGCTATCCCTGCTTCTGACGAAGCGGCAGCAACCTCTCCCTAAGCTCAGATCAGCAGCAGTAACATGGCGGTCGGCGGGAACGCCTCTTTATAGCCCCTGTGACGCCGCAGACAGCAAGCCAATCACTGCAATGCCCTTCTCTAAGATGGTGGGGACCAGGACCTATGTCATCACGCTGCCCACACTCTGCCTTCACCTTCATTGGCTGAGAAATGGCACTTTTCGCGATATTGAAACGCGACTTTGGCGCGAAAGTCGCGTACCACATGGCCGACCCCGCACAGGGGTCGGATCGGGTTTCATGAAACCCGACTTTGCCAAAAGTCGGCGACTTTTGAAAATGAACGACCCGTTTCGCTCAACCCTACCCAAGACCTATTCACATTGAGTCTGTACTTCCATGATAGTGATATTTCTGCGCATGCAGGTCATAAAGTAAATGTGAGGTCTCAGGATATGTGCCTTACAATATCTCTGGAATTATATCTCAGCTTTATGACAGGCACTCTAGGTTGGTATTTCTAGACATGGCTAGGCCCGGGACATGTCTGTGCATGTGCAGAAACATCCCAGTCTTATTTCCATCAAGGAAGTCCCAGCCTAGCATAAAGAAGCAAGGGATAGAAGGTGCGATGAGAACCTACAGAGGACGTGAACAATGAAGGTGAGAATTGATTGTTCTATTTTCTTTTATACGTATTATGCTTGTTATGCCCTGGGGTCTCTCCAGACCCTGGAGCATTATAAGGGCATTCAATTTATGAGAATAAATTCACTGCAAAATGAATTTCCTAGAAAAGTACAATGAATTTGGTGATTTTGAATCTCATTAGATCCACTCATCTCTGATACTGATACAACTTCAATGTGTTTAAAATACACAATAGGTTATTAATTAAATATGAGGTTCAGTTCACCGAACATACCAATACCCCATTATATTCACTGGGAGGCCAAACCAAATATATACACAACACCTTAAGGGGTGTCCAAAAGCTTCTCAAAATTATCAGCACACACCATAAAAGTGGCATCAATTAGCCACAGTAGACATTTGCTAACAGCACAGTAGCAGTCAGCCATGGGCCATGCATGAGGTATTAGGGAAAAAAAGGTTGTTGTTCCAGCATCTGGTAACATAGTTCTTTCTTTATTTTAGGTCCATTAAAATTTTTTAAAAATTCCAAAGGTTGCATAGACAGGGCAAGGGATCAAGTAGCGTTTCAAACGCTCCCTTGCGTTCTTTATCACAGACGCTATAACAACAACCTTTTTTTCCTTGAGTATAATATCTGTTTGGATTCACCTGGTTCTGTGCAAGCTGGACTTCAAGTGCTAGGTGAGCTGGTTTTCTCTTTACCATATGAGGTATCAGGGTCTGGCCCAACATTTACAGTTTTGAATTAAAGTTTCAATGAACACTTGGTTGTTAAGGGAGCGGTGTAAGCCTTCCTTGCTGTGAGCACTGATACCTCATGCAACAGCTCCAATTTTTTTCCCAGCCACACTCAGATGGCACAAACATCAGTTTCATAGACTACTATTGGTAGAAAAATGTAAGGAAAGTAACACAGATGGTTGATTGACCCACAGTAGAACATTTTATAATGGTACAGAAGCAGTCAGTCATTGGCCATGGAAGAGGTATCAGGGTCTGGGCCAGCATTTACAGCTTTGAATTGAAGTTTCAATAAAGGACTAGTGGTTAAGGGAGCGGTGTAAGCCTTCTTTGCTGGGAGCCCTAATACATCATGCAACACCTTCATTTTTTCCCAGACACACGCAGATGGCACAAACATCAGTTTCATTGAGTACTATTGGTAGAAAAATTTAAGGATTAGTGATGAGTGAGTGTATACGTTGCCCGAGTTTTCCCGAGCACGCTCGGGTGACCTCCGAGTATTTATGACTGCTCGGAGATTTAGTTTTCATCACGGCAGCAGAATGATTTACAGCAACTAGTCAGGCTGAGTACATGTGGGGGTTGCCTGGTTGGTAGTGAACACTTGCTCATCACTAGTAAGGATAGTAGCACAGGTAGTTGAGTGAAAGTGCAGGCCTGCCTCTCTGGGAGCCCTACTTCTACAGGCAACACACATGAAGAAGACCCAACTTGGATTCTCCACATTTAAAAAAATTATTGTCTCTCCACACTAAAGTGGCATCAAATTCCACAGAGAAGAAACAGTTTAAAAGGCCTCTGACACACCTTCCACTACAGGCAACTCACCAGATGGAGACCTAACTTGGAGTCTCCACATTTCCAAAACAACAACAGTAACAGCAGGCGCAGAAGCAATTTCAAAGGTGGAATAGACTGCAATAATGCAAGATCAATGCATGACACTAAAAAGAACACATTCTGAAAAAACGCTGGGTGCTAGGCATGACAAGGCATGACAGACAACCTCAGGTCACTCTTCGATTTTTGAAGACCAAAATGCAAAAGGGTTCAAATTCCCCCTGATGCTGTTGATATTGAGCTCAAGATACTCCTGTACCTGTTATGAAAGGCAATTCAGTACCACAATGGACATAGCTGTCAGAGCACATACAGTGATCTGACAATAACCCAAAATCATAGAACGAGCTCTGAGACGTGGGAACTCTGCAGACCGCAATCCCTAATCCTCTCCAAACAACACTAGAGGCAGCCGTGGATTGCGCCTAACACTGCCTATGCAACTTGGCACAGCCTGAGAAACTAACTAGCCTGAAGATAGAAAATAAGCCTAACTTGCCTCAGAGAAATACCCCAAAGGAAAAGGCAGCCCCCCACATATAATGACTGTGAGTTAAGATGAAAAGACAAACGTAGAGATGAAATAGATTCAGCAAAGTGAGGCCCGACTTTCTCAACAGATCGAGGATAAAAAAGGTAACTTTGCGATCTACACAAAACCCTAAAGAAAACCACGCAAAGGGGGCAAAAAGACCCTCCGTACCGAACTAACGGCACGGAGATACACCCTTTGCGTCCCAGAGCTTCCAGCAACAAATTAGACAAGCTGGACAGAAAAAATAGCAAACAAATAGCAAAGAAGAACTTAGCTATGCAGAGCAGCAGGCCACAGGAATGATCCAGGGAAAAGCAAGTCCAACACTGGAACATTGACAGGAAGCCAGGATCAAAGCATTAGGTGGAGTTAAGTAGAGAAGCACCTAACGACCTCACCAGATCACCTGAGGGAGGAAACTCAGAAGCCGCAGTACCACTTCCCTCCACCAACAGAAGCTCACAGAGAGAATCAGCCGAAGTACCACTTGTGACCACAGGAGGGAGCTCTGCCACAGAATTCACAACAGTACCCCCCCTTGAGGAGGGGTCACCGAACCCTCACCAGAGCCCCCAGGCCGACCAGGATGAGCCACATGAAAGGCACGAACAAGATCGGGAGCATGGACATCAGAGGCAAAAACCCAGGAATTATCTTCCTGAGCATAACCCTTCCATTTAACCAGATACTGGAGTTTCCGTCTAGAAACACGAGAATCCAAAATCTTCTCCACAATATACTCCAATTCCCCCTCCACCAAAACCGGGGCAGGAGGATCAACAGATGGAACCATAGGTGCCACGTATCTCCGCAACAATGACCTATGGAATACGTTATGTATGGAAAAAGAATCTGGAAGGGTCAGACGAAAAGACACAGGATTAAGAACCTCAGAAATCCTATACGGACCAATGAAATGAGGTTTAAACTTAGGAGAGGAAACCTTCATAGGAATATGACGAGAAGATAACCAAACCAGATCCCCAACACGAAGTCGGGGACCCACACGGCGTCTGCGATTAGCGAAACGTTGAGCCTTCTCCTGGGACAAGGTCAAATTGTCCACTACATGAGTCCAAATCTGCTGCAACCTGTCCACCACAGAATCCACACCAGGACAGTCCGAAGACTCAACCTGTCCTGAAGAGAAACGAGGATGGAACCCAGAATTGCAGAAAAATGGCGAAACCAAGGTAGCCGAGCTGGCCCGATTATTAAGGGCGAACTCAGCCAAAGGCAAAAAGGACACCCAGTCATCCTGATCGGCAGAAACAAAGCATCTCAGATATGTTTCCAAGGTCTGATTGGTTCGTTCGGTCTGGCCATTAGTCTGAGGATGGAAAGCCGAGGAAAAAGACAATTCAATGCCCATCCTAGCACAAAAAGCTCGCCAAAACCTCGAAACAAACTGGGAACCTCTGTCAGAAACGATATTCTCTGGAATGCCATGTAAACGAACCACATGCTGGAAGAACAATGGCACCAAATCAGAGGAGGAAGGCAATTTAGAGAAGGGTACCAGATGGACCATCTTAGAAAAGCGATCACAGACCACCCAAATGACTGACATCTTTTGAGAAACGGGAAGATCAGAAATAAAATCCATAGAGATATGTGTCCAAGGCCTCTTCGGGACCGGCAAGGGCAAAAGCAACCCACTGGCACGAGAACAGCAGGGCTTAGCCCGAGCACAAATCCCACAGGACTGCACAAAAGAACGCACATCCCGCGACAGAGACGGCCACCAAAAGGATCTAGCCACCAACTCTCTGGTACCAAAGATTCCAGGATGACCAGCCAACACCGAACAATGAACCTCAGAGATAACTTTATTGGTCCACCTATCAGGGACAAACAGTCTCTCCGCTGGACAACGATCAGGTTTATTAGCCTGAAATTTTTGCAGCACCCGCCGCAAATCAGGGGAGATGGCAGACACAATTACTCCTTCCTTGAGGATACCCGCCGGCTCAGACAAACCCGGAGAGTCGGGCACAAAACTCCTAGACAGAGCATCCGCCTTCACATTTTTAGAGCCCGGAAGGTACGAAATCACAAAGTCAAAACGGGCAAAAAACAGCGACCAACGAGCCTGTCTAGGATTCAACCGCTTAGCAGACTCAAGATAAGTCAAGTTCTTATGATCAGTCAATACCACCACGCGATGCTTAGCTCCTTCAAGCCAATGACGCCACTCCTCGAATGCCCACTTCATGGCCAGCAACTCTCGGTTGCCCACATCATAATTTCGCTCAGCAGGCGAAAACTTCCTGGAAAAAAAAGCGCATGGTTTCATCACTGAGCAATCAGAACCTCTCTGCGACAAAACAGCCCCTGCTCCAATCTCAGAAGCATCAACCTCGACCTGGAACGGAAGAGAAACATCTGGTTGACACAACACAGGGGCAGAAGAAAAACGACGCTTCAAGTCTTGAAAAGCTTCCACAGCAACAGAAGACCAATTGACCAAATCAGCACCCTTCTTGGTCAAATCGGTCAATGGTTTGGCAATACTAGAAAAATTGCAGATGAAGCGACGATAAAAATTAGCAAAGCCCAGGAACTTTTGCAGACTTTTCAGAGATGTCGGCTGAGTCCAATCATGGATGGCTTGGATCTTAACAGGATCCATCTCGATAGTAGAAGGGGAAAAGATGAACCCCAAAAATGAAACCTTCTGCACACCAAAGAGACACTTTGATCCCTTCACAAACAAAGAATTAGCACGCAGGACATGAAAAACTGTTCTGACCTGCTTCACATGAGACTCCCAATCATCCGAGAAGATCAAAATGTCATCCAAGTACACAATCAGGAATTTATCCAGGTACTCTCTGAAGATGTCATGCATAAAGGACTGAAACACTGATGGAGCATTGGCAAGTCCGAATGGCATCACTAGATACTCAAAATGACCCTCGGGCGTATTAAATGCAGTTTTCCATTCATCTCCTCGCCTGATTCGCACCAGATTATACGCACCACGAAGATCTATCTTGATGAACCAACTAGCCCCCTTAATCCAAGCAAACAAATCAGACAACAATGGCAAGGGGTACTGAAATTTAACCGTGATCTTATTTAGAAGGTGGTAATCTATACAAGGTCTCAGCGAACCATCCTTCTTGGCTACAAAAAAGAACCCTGCTCCCAATGGTGACAATGACGGGCGAATATGCCCCTTCTCCAGGGATTCCTTCACATAACTGCGCATAGCGGCGTGCTCAGGCACGGATAAATTAAACATTCGACCTTTTGGGAATTTACTACCAGGAATCAAATTGATAGCACAATCACAATCCCTATGCGGAGGTAGGGCATCGGACTTGGGCTCATCAAATACATCCCGGTAATCAGACAAGAACTCTGGAACCTCAGAAGGGGTGGATGACGAAATTGACAGAAATGGAACATCACCATGTACCCCCTGACAACCCCAGCTGGACACCGACATGGATTTCCAATCTAATACTGGATTATGGGCTTGTAGCCATGGCAACCCCAAGACGACCACATCATGCAGATTATGCAACACCAGAAAGCGAATAACCTCCTGATGTGCAGGAGCCATGCACATGGTCAGCTGGGTCCAGTATTGAGGCTTATTCTTGGCCAAAGGCGTGGCATCAATTCCTCTCAATGGAATAGGACACTGCAAGGGCTCTAAGAGAAACCCACAACGCTTAGCATACTCCAAGTCCATCAAATTCAGGGCAGCGCCTGAATCCACAAATGCCATGACAGAAAACGATGACAAAGGGCAGATCAAGGTAACGGACAGAAGAAATTTTGACTGTACTGTACCAATGGTGGCAGACCTAGCGAACCGCTTAGTGCGCTTAGGACAATCAGAGATAGCATGAGTGGAATCACCACAGTAGAAACACAGCCCATTCAGACGTCTGTGTTCTTGCCGTTTAACTCTGGTCAAAGTCCTATCGCACTGCATAGGCTCAGGTTTAAGCTCAGGTAATACCGCCAAATGGTGCACAGATTTACGCTCACGCAAGCGTCGACCAATCTGAATGGCCAAAGATATAGACTCATTCAAACCAGCAGGCATAGGAAATCCCACCATGACATCCTTAAGGGCTTCAGAGAGACCCTTTCTGAACATAGCTGCCAGCGCAGATTCATTCCATTGGGTGAGCACGGACCACTTTCTAAATTTCTGACAATATACCTCTATCTCATCCTGACCCTGACAAAGAGACAGCAAATTTTTCTCTGCCTGATCCACTGAATTAGGTTCATCGTACAGCAATCCGAGTGCCAGGAAGAACGCATCGATATTACTCAATGCAGGATCTCCTGGCGCAAGAGATAATGCCCAGTCCTGAGGGTCGCCGCGCAAAAAAGAAATAACAATCAAAACCTGTTGAACTGGATCACCAGAGGAGTGAGGTTTCAAGGCCAGAAATAATTTACAATTATTTTTGAAACTCAGAAACTTAGTTCTATCTCCAAAAAACAAATCAGGAATAGGAATTCTTGGTTCCAACATAGCTTTCTGATCAATAGTGTCTTGAATCTTTTGTACTCTTGCCGAGAGCTGATCCACAAATGAAGACAGACTTGTAATGTCCATCGCTACACCTGTGTACTGAACCACCCAAATGTCTAGGGGAAAAAAAAGGCAAAACACAGTGCAGAGAAAAAAAAATGGTCTCAGAACTTCTTTTTTCCCTCTATTGAGAATCATTAGTACTTTTGGCTTCCTGTACTGTTATGAAAGGCAATTCAGTACCACAATGGACATAGCGGTCAGAGCACATACAGTGATCTGACAATAACCCAAAATCATAGAACGAGCTCTGAGACGTGGGAACTCTGCAGACCGCAATCCCTAATCCTCTCCAAACAACACTAGAGGCAGCCGTGGATTGCGCCTAACACTGCCTATGCAACTTGGCACAGCCTGAGAAACTAACTAGCCTGAAGATAGAAAATAAGCCTACCTTGCCTCAGAGAAATACCCCAAAGGAAAAGGCAGCCCCCCACATATAATGACTGTGAGTTAAGATGAAAAGACAAACGTAGAGATGAAATAGATTCAGCAAAGTGAGGCCCGACTTTCTCAACAGATCGAGGATAGAAAAGGTAACTTTGCAGTCTACACAAAACCCTAAAGAAAACCACGCAAAGGGGGCAAAAAGACCCTCCGTACCAAACTAACGGCACGGAGATACACCCTTTGCGTCCCAGAGCTTCCAGCAACAAATTAGACAAGCTGGACAGAAAAAATAGCAAACAAATAGCAAAGAAGAACTTAGCTATGCAGAGCAGCAGGCCACAGGAATGATCCAGGGAAAAGCAAGTCCAACACTGGAACATTGACAGGAAGCCAGGATCAAAGCATTAGGTGGAGTTAAGTAGAGAAGCACCTAACGACCTCACCAGATCACCTGAGGGAGGAAACTCAGAAGCCGCAGTACCACTTCCCTCCACCAACAGAAGCTCACAGAGAGAATCAGCCGAACTACCACTTGTGACCACAGGAGGGAGCTCTGCCACAGAATTCACAACATGTACCATTATCTCCAGTCGTTCACAAAGTGTCAAACTTGTACTGTGTTCTGCTGGTGCACGACCTGGTCTAAAAAATGAAAGTGAAATGACCCAAAAATTGCTTATGCCACTTACACTGCTGCTACTGCTAATACTCTTGCAATGATGCCTTGAAGTTCACAGGGTTGAAAGTCTAGAATTGCAATGCACACTGTGTGCCTCACTTGTTGTCTTAGGGAAAATCACTGTGTGCCTCACTTGTAGTCTTAGGGAAAATCACTAGTGATGCAAGTCGATGACCTGTGGGTGCAATCTTCGGAAGTAAGAATACCGTGCCCGGGCTTTCTTACTGTACCACCAGGTGAAGGAGGTGAGACATGCAAGGCAAGTATATGAGGTTGCCTCGGCCCAGGCATGTCATCAGGATTGCACCGTTATCACACATGGAATTCCCTGGCTCAAGGTTCAGTGGAGACAGCTATTATTCTAACTCAAGAAAGGAAAAAGAGATACGTACAAAGAAAAGAAACACCAAAAATAAAAATAATATAGCAACCCTTAAATAATAAATATATATATATATATATATATACCGTAGTTTTCTGACCATAAGACGCACTTTTTTTCCTCCAAATTTGGGAGGAAAGTGTGGGTGCGTCTTATGGTATGGATGTAGCATGTGGGGAGGGGAGCAGCAGTGAGTGGGATCGCACTGTTATCCCACTTCAGGATGTCCCTGCTGCCCAGAATCAGTGCTGGGGAAACCATGTGGTCCCGATGATTAAGTGCAGTGAATATTCATTAGCTACTCCCCGCCCACCTATCAGCTGAGCAGTGAGCCCAGAGAGGCAGATGAATACGCAGGGACACACATGGCTTCCCCAGCGCTGATTCCTGCAGCAGCTGGGGAGATCTGTGTGTCCGGGGCAGGAGGAGGCAGCAGCAGGGTCCGGGGGAGAGGAGATCGCTGTACCTTCCTTGGCTGGAGCTGAGTGCTGTGCAGTGTGCACAAGGAGGACCTGTGAGGATGTCAGAAGTGGGCGGGCTGGAGCATCACATGGCAGCACAGAGCCCTCCCTCTTCTTGACAGCATCACAGGTCCTTCAGACTCCAACACTAGAATCTGCTGGCTTCCATTACCTGTGCTGTGGAAAGGCAACAAGAGGGAGGGCTCTGGTGCAGTCATGGGATGCTTTTACCTCACCACAGTGTGGCTGGCTGCCACAATTATGAGGTTAGTCTTTCCAAAACACAATAAAGCACTCTGCCACTTCTTTAGTGAACTATAACTCCCAGCATGTCATAGGATCTGCAGGACATGCTAGGAGTTATAGTTCTCCCATTGGATTTTAAAGCAGCACTCCAGTGTTATTTTGCAGTGCTGGAGTGGTGCTTTAAATATAAGCCCTGTGCCCCCATTCTTATACTCACCCTCCAGCGTCTTCATATAGTACTGTACAGACACCACACTGGTCCCGCAGCTTCCAACATAATAACATACTATTATATGTGGTGTTATTATATATAATAGTATGTTATTAAATATTTTACCACTTTTTTTGCTTCAAATATTTTTTTCCCTTTTTTCCACCTCTAAAACCTGGGTGCGCCTTATAGTCCGGTGCGTCTTATAGTCCGAAAAATACGGTATATATACACATCATATCCAAAAAATGGTATTCAAAGCAAGATATATATAATACTTTTTTTTAATTAAATATTTAATAACAAATTTAAAACACATGATTACACAACACATGATTAAAAATCTAAATATAACTATATATGAAAATATATATATTTATGTGGGAGCTGGGTATGCAAGATGAAATATCATATGGGCGAATGAATTTTATTCATGAACATTATACAGCGTGAGACATTTATATGGATACTTGTAAATAAAATGGAAATGGTAGGTGATATCAACTTCCTTTTTGTGGCACATTAGTATATGAGAGGGGGAAAGTTTTCAAGATAGGTGGTGACCATGGTAGCCATTTTGAAATTGGCCATTTTGGATCCAATTTTTTTTTTCCAAAGGGAAAAGGGTCATGTGACACATCAAAGTACTCCATTATTAATCTGGCTTAATGTCACCTTACAATAGCAAGGTGACATTAACCCTTCATTACCCCATATCCCACCGCTACACGGGAATGGGAAGAGAGTGGCCAAGTGCCAGAATAGGCGTATCTTCCAGATGTGCCTTTTCTGGGGTGGCTGGGGGCAGGCGGGGGCAATAACCGTGGACCCTCTCCAGGCTATTAATATCTGCCCTCAGTCACTGGCTTTACCACTCTGGTGGAGAAAATTGTGCGGGAGCCCACTTCAATTTTTTCCACGATTTAACCCTTAAATTTAATAGCTACAGCGCCCAAATTTTGCACATACACACTACTAACATTAGTAGTGTGGAATATGCAAAGAAAATGGGAATCTGACATGGTTTACTGTGTGTAAGCCATGTCTCATATCATGTCAGGTTTAGGAAGGAGAAATGAAATACCGGCAATTGAATTACCGGTTTTTCTGCTATATCGCGCTGAAGTAAATATAAATATATAGAGATTTCCCATTGACTTGCATTGGGTTTCGTGTATCGGCCGATCCCCCGACCCCGGCTTTTCAAGATAATCGGCCGATTTCACTCGACTTGACTTTTGAGAATGTCGGGTTTCGCGAAACCCGACTCGACCTCAAAAAAGGAAAAGTCGCTCAACCCTAGTGTGCTTTGTTTTAATGTAACTTTATTCTTTTACAAGTTTATGACCAGTTATAAAATGTGTTGAAAGTGCTGCCCATTGTGTTGGATTGTCAATGCAACCCTCTTCTCCCACTCTTGAAACACTGATAGCAACAGATACTGGAAGCCTGTGCTAGCATTTCTTTTGTGGTGTTGCTATCAGTGTGTCAATGTGTCACCCCAATTTTCCCCAAAAAAGTTTTGGGGAAAAAGTGTGTCGTGTCTTATAGTCCGAAAAGTATGGTGCTTTTCCCCCCACTGTAGATGCAATCATGCTGCAGCTCAGGTGCTCCACCAGCGCCTGCCTGCAGAAGGTGATTTTAAAAAATATATATAATATTCATTATGTAAAATAGGGGACATGTCACTGACCTCCACACCCACAGGCCCACCCTGAGGCATGAATATATCACTAACTCAAAACTGAAAATAATGATGAAACAACAACCATAAGATGGATTTTATCAGCCCAGGTATCATTTTAATCAGTATAATTGTGCCAACCTGACACTGTCTGTAGGTTACTGAGTACAATGCTGCTGAATGGTTCACTTTAATGTCAATACCTACCTTCAAGTTGATTATGCAGTCCACATTAAAGAAACCTATGACAATGTGAAACAGCTGTTGAGGTGCCTGGACAATGACTAACATTTGTTACACCTCTGTGGTGACTTAATGGTGGTTGCCCTTTTACTTGGTCTCCAGCTGTTTTCTGTGTGAGTGGGATAGTTGTGCAAGAGAATATCACTACATTAAAAGAGACTGGCACCTACAATATTCACTTTAACCAGGGAGAAAAATATTCTGCATCCAGCACTTGTTGACCCACATAAGATTTTAAGATTTTTTTACCACCACTGCATATAAAGTTGGGCCTAACAAAGAACTTTGTAAAGGCAATGGATAAAAATGCAAAAGCATTCAAGGATCTCATTGATAAATTTCAATGAGATGAAATGCACACCTAAGGATGAAGCAATACCAGCAAGCAAAAAAGAAAAGGGCACACAGCAACAAGTGACAGCAAAAAGTACAGCCAAGAAGCAACGAAGAGTGGTGGTGGTGGGAGACTCACTACTGAGAGGCACAGAAGCAGCCATCTGCAGACCGGACATAACTGCAAGAGAAGTATGCTGCCTTCCAGGTGCGATGATCAAGGATGTGACCGATAGGATACCAAAGCTCTTCAGCTCCAAGGACGTCCACCCATTTCTTCTGATACATGTTGGCACCAATGACACGGCAAGGAAGGACCTACCGACAATCTGCAAAGACTTTGAAGAGTTGGGGAAGAAAGTAAAGGAACTGGATGCACAGGTAGTTTTTTCTTCTATCCTTCCAGTAGAAGGGCATGGCACCAGGAGATGGAACAGGATCCTTGATGCAAACAACTGGCTAAGACAATGGTGCAGACAACAAGGATTCGGATTCCTGGACCACGGTGTGAATTACTTTTACGATGGACTCCTCGCCAGAGACGGACTACACCTCAACAAACCTGGGAAACACACATTCGCCAGAAGACTCGCTACACTCATCAGGAGGGTGTTAAACTAGAAGAAGAGGGGACGGGAAGAAAAACATTAGACTTGAACAAAGAAGATCCAGGAAAACATACTCAGAAGGGAGGTAAGAACATTTCTAAAACAATCCACAGCGAGGAGATTGGAACAAAACAAAATCCTCTAAACTGCATGCTCGCAAACGCCAGAAGCCTGACAAACAAGATGGAAGAACTAGAAGCAGAAATATCTACAGGTAACTTTGACATAGTGGGAATAACCGAGACATGGTTAGATGAAAGCTATGACTGGGCAGTTAACTTACAGGGTTACAGTCTGTTTAGAAAGGATCGTAAAAATCGGAGAGGAGGAGGGGTTTGTCTCTATGTAAAGTCTTGTCTAAAGTCCACTTTAAGGGAGGATATTAGCGAAGGAAATGAGGATGTCGAGTCCATATGGGTCGAAATTCATGGAGGGAAAAATGGTAACAAAATTCTCATTGGGGTCTGTTACAAACCCCCAAATATAACAGAAACCATGGAAAGTCTACTTCTAAAGCAGATAGATGAAGCTGCAACCCATAATGAGGTCCTGGTTATGGGGGACTTTAACTACCCGGATATTAACTTGGAAACAGAAACCTGTGAAACCCATAAAGGCAACAGGTTTCTGCTAATAACCAAGAAAAATTATCTTTCACAATTGGTGCAGAATCCAACCAGAGGAGCAGCACTTTTAGACCTAATACTATCTAATAGACCTGACAGAATAACAAATCTGCAGGTGGTCGGGCATCTAGGAAATAGTGACCACAATATTGTACAGTTTCACCTGTCTTTCACTAGGGGGACTTGTCAGGGAGTCACAAAAACACTGAACTTTAGGAAGGCAAAGTTTGACCAGCTTAGAGATGCCCTTAATCTGGTAGACTGGGACAATATCCTCAGAAATAAGAATACAGATAATAATTGGGAAATGTTTAAGAACATCCTAAATAGGCAGTGTAAGCGGTTTATTCCTTGTGGGAATAAAAGGACTAGAAATAGGAAAAACCCAATGTGGCTAAACAAAGAAGTAAGACAGGCAATTAACAGTAAAAAGAAAGCATTTGCACTACTAAAGCAGGATGGCACCATTGAAGCTCTAAAAAACTATAGGGAGAAAAATACTTTATCTAAAAAACTAATTAAAGCTGCCAAAAAGGAAACAGAGAAGCACATTGCTAAGGAGAGTAAAACTAATCCCAAACTGTTCTTCAACTATATCAATAGTAAAAGAATAAAAACTGAAAATGTAGGCCCCTTAAAAAATAGTGAGGAAAGAATGGTTGTAGATGACGAGGAAAAAGCTAACATATTAAACACCTTCTTCTCCACGGTATTCACGGTGGAAAATGAAATGCTAGGTGAAATCCCAAGAAACAATGAAAACCCTATATTAAGGGTCACCAATCTAACCCAAGAAGAGGTACGAAACCGGCTAAATAAGATTAAAATAGATAAATCTCCGGGTCCGGATGGCATACACCCACGAGTACTAAGAGAACTAAGTAATGTAATAGATAAACCATTATTTCTTATTTTTAGGGACTCTATAGCGACAGGGTCTGTTCAGCAGGATTGGCGCATAGCAAATGTGGTGCCAATATTCAAAAAGGGCTCTAAAAGTGAACCTGGAAATTATAGGCCAGTAAGTCTAACCTCTATTGTTGGTAAAATATTTGAAGGGTTTCTGAGGGATGTTATTCTGGATTATCTCAATGAGAATAACCGTTTAACTCCATATCAGCATGGGTTTATGAGAAATCGCTCCTGTCAAACCAATCTAATCAGTTTTTATGAAGAGGTAAGCTATAGGCTGGACCACGGTGAGTCATTGGACGTGGTATATCTCGATTTTTCCAAAGCGTTTGATACCGTGCCGCACAAGAGGTTGGTACACAAAATGAGAATGCTTGGTCTGGGGGAAAATGTGTGTAAATGGGTTAGTAACTGGCTTAGTGATAGAAAGCAGAGGGTGGTTATAAATGGTATAGTCTCTAACTGGGTCGCTGTGACCAGTGGGGTACCGCAGGGGTCGGTATTGGGACCTGTTCTCTTCAACATATTCATTAATGATCTGGTAGAAGGTTTACACAGTAAAATATCGATATTTGCAGATGATACAAAACTATGTAAAGCAGTTAATACAAGAGAAGATAGTATTCTGCTACAGATGGATCTGGATAAGTTGGAAACTTGGGCTGAAAGGTGGCAGATGAGGTTTAACAATGATAAATGTAAGGTTATACACATGGGAAGAAGGAATCAATATCACCATTACACACTGAATGGGAAACCACTGGGTAAATCTGACAGGGAGAAGGACTTGGGGATCCTAGTTAATGATAAACTTACCTGGAGCAGCCAGTGCCAGGCAGCAGCTGCCAAGGCAAACAGGATCATGGGGTGCATTAAAAGAGGTCTGGATACACATGATGAGAGCATTATACTGCCTCTGTACAAATCCCTAGTTAGACCGCACATGGAGTACTGTGTCCAGTTTTGGGCACCGGTGCTCAGGAAGGATATAATGGAACTAGAGACAGTACAAAGGAGGGCAACAAAATTAATAAAGGGGATGGGAGAACTACAATACCCAGATAGATTAGCGAAATTAGGATTATTTAGTCTAGAAAAAAGACGACTGAGGGGCGATCTAATAACCATGTATAAGTATATAAGGGGACAATACAAATATCTCGCTGAGGATCTGTTTATACCAAGGAAGGTGACGGGCACAAGGGGGCATTCTTTGCGTCTGGAGGAGAGAACGTTTTTCCACCAACATAGAAGAGGATTCTTTACTGTTAGGGCAGTGAGAATCTGGAATTGCTTGCCTGAGGAGGTGGTGATGGCGAACTCAGTCGAGGGGTTCAAGAGAGGCCTGGATATCTTCCTGGAGCAGAACAATATTGTATCATACAATTATTAGGTTCTGTAGAAGGACGTAGATCTGGGGATTTATTATGATGGAATATAGGCTGAACTGGATGGACAAATGTCTTTTTTCGGCCTTACTAACTATGTTACTATGTTACTATGTAATGTTGAGTGAAGCAAAGATAATGGAACGAGTCTTTGTTGGATCTCAGATTTGTAAGCTTCTTCAAAATGAGGATTTTTTTCATTTGTTACAGTTCAAGGAAAAGGCTACATTCTCATTAGTGGAAACTAATTTTGGGGGAAACTCAAAAGCAGATAACTATGAAAAGTTGGTGGAAAATCTTCTCAAAGCATATAAGGATCTTGGCTGTAAAGTGTCCTTAAAGATTCATTCCTTTCATTTGCATCTAGACTTTTTTACACCAAACTGCATAATAGTGAACGACTAGCACAGTGAGAGATTTCACCAAGATATTATGGCTATGGAGAAAAAACATCAAGGAAAATGGAATCCATCGTTGCTCCCAGATTCCAGTTGAACAATTGTAAGAGATGATCGGATGTAGAAGTACAAGTGATAAGTAAAAAAGAGCTGTCAGTGAAGGATGACCAAATTTTGTAGTGCAATTTCTGTAACTGTTTATAATTTGCAAAAAGTGTTTAGACATGTTTTAGTTATTTGAATTGTTGCTAAGTTTCTTCTAAATGAATATCAGAAAATTAGCATAAGAAAATATCCTGCATCTTTATATTTGCAAAAATAATATGAGGGTAGCACGGTGGCTTAGTGGTTAGGACTGCAGCCTTGCAGCGCTGGAGTCCTGGATTCAAATCCCACCTAGGACAACATCTTCAAGGAGTGTGTATGTTTTTCCTGTGTTTGTGTGGGTTTCCTATGGGTACTCCGGTTTCCTACCGCATTCCAAAGAATTACAGGTCTGTGAAAGCCAGAAATGTTTTTAGGTGACCAAACACTTATTTTCCACCATAATTTGCAAAGTAAATCTTGCCAAATCAGACAAGGTGATTTTCTGGATTTGTTTTCTCATTTTGTTTTTTGCATATATTCTTTATTTAGAAAATTTCAATAATATAACAGGAAAGGAAAAAAGGGTAAATATTTTCCGGAAATGGTAAAAAAAAAAAAACAATCATAAAAAACCACAATGATAACACTACAAGTCTGCGGATTTCCGCACAAAATGGTTGCATAAAGAGTTTAAAAAATAAGGGGCAATGGTGGGAAGGGACACGGGAAGGAAACGGAAGGGTAGGGAGTCAGAAAGTCCTGCTTAAATGATGGAGATTAACTAAGTGATTTAGGAGATAAAACTCAAATCAAGGCATGAACATTACAGAACAGGCTACATGTAAAGAAAAAAAAAGGAATAACAAAAGAAATTTGTAGGGAGACAAATTAAGGATTACCGGTTGTGCTTATTTGGTGACCCTCTGAGACAGTCAACCAGGCTATCCATGCGATTAGAGTCTTTAGGTTTTTAGATCTTGAAAGTCTAATTTTCTCGCATTACTGATTTGGTTGGATTCTTTTATAGTTGTGGTCTATCTCTGATATCAATTACAGGTCTCTCTCAACTTTTTAAGTGGGAGAACTTGTACAATTGGTGGCTGACTAAATACTTTTTCCCCACTGTACTACCGTAATGTATCATATCACATAATAGTGTATGGATGACTAATTGAAGCCAAACAAGTTTTTTAATGCTTTTTTGGACTCTTGTATACAGTAGCAGCCAAAAGTTTTGCATTTCTTATAAAAGTGTGATTACCACCACAGTATCAAATGGTTGTCAGCTATAAGGATAAAAATTGTGTTTGACATTGTTTTATCCTGTTATGCGTTCGTTTTCAACATTTGCTGGGTGAAATGTTTTGCCCATTTTGTCATGGGTAGTGGAATTTTGGCTAAAAAAATTAATTTTGGTTTTGTATTTTTTGGTTAGAACATGGCAAAGACAAAGCCATATTTATCATCAGATGTAAGGAAGCTTATTATTCTGAAAGTTTAGTCAGGCAAAAGCCAAAAAGAGGTAGCTATGGAATTCAACTGCTCTCAGAGTCAAGTGTCACTTATAAAAAAAAAAGAAAAAGTAGGTTATGAAACATCTGACAAACCTAGAAGTGGACGACCATGAAAAACTTCCGCTAAAGTTGATCACATTATTAAGAAAAAGCCAGTATCCAAAGTCCATAAAAGTGCTGTACAGATTTCAAATGAAATAAATGAATATTACGGGGTTTAAATGACTGGCCAAATTGTGGTGCGGTGGCTAAAAGCATAAGGGTTGAATGCATGAGTTATACTCAAGAAGCCTTTCATCTCTGCAAACAATCGGAAGGTCCGACTTGAGTTTGCCAAAGAATACAGCCAGTGGAAAGAGACAGATTAGTCTAAGGTGTTGTGATCGGATGATTCCAAGTTCAATCTGTTTTGTAGTGATGGCAAGCACTATATGTACCACCCAACTGGAAAACGTAATGATGTAAAGCACCAAACACCTACAGTGAAACTTGATGGTGGCAATGTCATGGTTTGGGGCTTCTTTTTTCATCTGCCATTGGCCCTCTGCATTGATTTGAATGCTACCATACAGAAGGATATACTGGCGAATGTAGTGCTGTCACATAGGAAAATCAAAGTAGGCATGGGCTGGAAATTCCAGCAAGACAATGATCACACATCCAATTTAGTCAGAAATTGGTTAGCAAAAATAAATGTTTGAATGTTGCAATGTCCAAGCCAATCACCTGATTTGAACCCTATAGAGCATCTTTGGCATGAGTTAGGGTGTCAAGTTGAGGCCCATACCCATAGCAATAAAGATAAATTGTTTGCAAATGGAATGGAGCAAAATCCCTCACAATATCTTGAATACCGTAGTGGCTTCAATGCCCTGTCGGTGGGGTGCAGTAATTAAAGCAAGAGATTATGCTTCAAAATACTAAGTTATGGCACTGTAAACAATTAATTACTCTCTATGTTGTGATCAATAAATTATTATATACAAAACTTTTGTCAGTAAGTTTTCTTTAATTAACCATACCAATATTCTAAAGCATTTTGGTTAAAAATAATATTTTGCATACAACTTCATGCACTGTCAATTCATCACCAGGAAAATGGCATCACAACAACCAGACAAAAGTAATCACACATTTCAAAAAAATGCTAAAATTTTGGTCTCCACTGTACCACAAAAATGTACCCCAGAGCTTGTAATAGTCTATGGTGAGAAATGTAATACAGAAACAGTTTTTTTACCCCTTTTTGAAGCGTTATATAGCACATAAATGTGCCCCAGAGTATGTAGTACTGTATGGATGAGTAAGTGACTACAGAAACATTTTGCAGCGCTTTTTATGGAGGGTTATATACTATCAAAATGTACCCCAGAGCACGTAAAATTCTATGGATGAGCAATATAATGCTGAAAAAAAGTAACGCTTTTTGGGAGTGCTATATACTACAGAAATTTACCTCAGAGGAGTAATACTATATGGATGAGTAAGTGAATAAAGTTAAATATTTCAACACTTTTTTGGACTGTTACGTAACACCAAAATGAGCCACAGACCACGTAAGAGTGAATGAGTAATTTTATACAACAAAATGTTTCAAAGCTTTTTTGAAACGTTATATAACACAAAAATGTACTTCAGAGCATGTAATACTTTATGGATGAGCAATATAATACTGAAAAAATTTGAATGCTTTTTTGGAGGTTTATATACCACAGAAATGTATGCCAGAGGAGTAAAACTCCATGAATGAGTAAGTAAATAAAGAAAAATGTTTCAAAGCTTTTGTGGAGTGTTATGTAATTGCTCTGTCACACATCCACAAGAGACATATTTTCATTAGTTGTTATGTATTATATAAACTACTACTGCCGGCAGCACCAAGGCTATGACTATTTTGTGCTTTGAAAAGGAGTGGAATTTCTTTCTGATACATTTTATGGCTATTTGATAACTAAATAAATAATCTTTTAATCTGAAATGCTGACTTTTCATTTTATTTGGATTTTTATCAGTGCATCAATGATGCAGAATCATAGGAACTGATGGCACTTGCCATGCCATTGCAGCAGCCATCTTGGAATT
Source organism: Ranitomeya imitator (assembly GCF_032444005.1). NCBI lineage: Eukaryota > Metazoa > Chordata > Amphibia > Anura > Dendrobatidae > Ranitomeya > Ranitomeya imitator. The sequence goes on along the minus strand of NC_091284.1, from coordinate 545,336,407 downwards.
ATGAAGAACGAAACACTGATTTGAGCAAAAAATGCAGTGTGAGGCAAACTGAGGGCAACATTCAGGCTGACTATATATGACAAATGTATACTAAATTTATACTCCCAGGATTGACAATTCTTTTAAGTAAAAGCTTTTTCTTTCATCAAATTCCAACATTTTCCACCCACATAGAATATGTTAATAGTGTTAAAATGTTTGTTTTGAAATGCTAAAGTTTTTGAGCATTAATCAGAAGTAATTTTAATATGTTAATAAAAGCTTTGTGCATATTTTTCTATTATAGTATATACAGTAATCATATTAATACAAGCTTGCATTTGGTGATATAATTACAAGGAAATTTACTTTATTCAATCAGGAGCGATGTGTTTTTCCAGTTTACAAGCCAAGCAGCTGCGTAAGAAAGAATTGCTCTAATCTGTGTCCCCGTATTTCCAGACAGATGAAAGTAATTTTGTGCTCAACTGTCTATAAGTAATTAGGCCAGAATGTAAAAGGCCTTTATGTATCAGTTCAGAAAGACCTATACTCCTAGCAAGCAGAATAGTTATGAGCAATCTTCTTCATCTGTAAGGTATACCTTATGCATTTTACATGAGTCCCTATTATTAACATAACCTGACTATCAAAGCTCCATTGAATCTGGCACTTTCTTGTTTCATGTAACTGACTGAAATTCCCCAGAAATGTAATAATTTGAAAATAGTGATGCTGATGATTTGTTTCAGCTGTAATTTGTGTTATTTTTTTATTTCTCTTTGTTGTTCTCAACAGACCTAAATCAGTGGGGCACCTTTGTGAATATGTTTCTTTTTCTTTTTTGGTGTGTGTTTAAATTCAGAGTGTAAATGATTCCAGGATTTTCAGTGTACATTGTAATTATTTTAGATTTGTTTAATTGGTGGCTCATAGAAATGAGAAAAATCTTTTAAGGGATATTGTTAAGTACAAAATTACCGTATATACTCGAGTATAAGCCGAGATTTTCAGCCCAAATTTTTGGGCTGAAAGTGCCCCTCTCGGCTTATACTCGAGTCAAGGTGGGTGGCAGGGTCGGCGGGTGAGGGGGAGAGGGTGCTGAGGCATACTTACCTGCTTCCAGCGATCCTGACGCTCACTCTGCCTGTCCCACGGTCTTCGGTGCTGCAGTTCTTCCCCTCTTCAGCAGTCACGTGGGACCGCTGATTAGAAAAATGAATAGGCGGCTCCACCTCCCATAGGGGTGGAGCCGCGTATTCATTTCTCTAATCAGCGGTGCCGGTGACCGCTGATAGAGAAAGAGGCTGCGGCACCGAAGACCAGCTGTGACAGGCAGAGGGAGCGTCAGGATCGCTGGGACCAGGTAAGTATGTAATATTCACCTGTCCGCGTTCCAGCCGCCGGGCGTCGCTCCATCTTCCCGGCGCCTCCATCTTCCCGGCGTCTGCGCTCTGACTGTTCAGGTCAGAGGGCGCGATGACGCATATAGTGTGCGCGGCGCCCTCTGCCTGATCAGTCAGTGCAGAGACGCCGGGACCGGATGCCGGAACGAGACGCCGGGAGCTGCAAGCAAGAGAGGTGAGTATGTGTTTTTTTCTTTATTGCAGCAGCAGCAGCAGCGGCGGCACAGATTTATGTGGAGCATCTATGGGACAAACGGTGCAGAGCACTGTATGGGGCACAATGAACGGTGCAGAGCACTGTATGGGGCACAATGAACGGTGCAGAGCACTGTATGGGGCACAATGAACGGTGCAGAGCACTGTATGGGGCACAATGAACGGTGCAGAGCACTGTATGGGGCACAATGAACGGTGCAGAGCACTGTATGGGGCACAATGAACGGTGCAGAGCACTGTATGGGGCACAATGAACGGTGCAGAGCACTGTATGGGGCACAATGAACGGTGCAGAGCACTTTATGGGGCACAATGAACGGTGCAGAGCACTGTATGGGGCACAGCTATGGGACAAAATGAACGGTGCAGAGCATATATGGGGCACAGATATGGGGCAATAATGAACGGTGCCGAGCACAGTATGGGGCACAGCTATGGGACAAAATGAATGGTGCAGAGCACTATATGGGGCACAGCTATGGGACAAAATGAACGGTGCAGAGCACTATATGGGGCACAGCTATGGGGAAATATGAACAGTGCAGAGCACTATATGGCACAGCTATGGGGAAATAATGATCTATTTTTATTTTTGAAATTCACCGGTAAATGCTGCATTTCCACCCTAGGCTTATACTCGAGTCAATAAGTTTTCCCAGTTTTTTGTGGCAAAATTAGGGGGTCGGCTTATACTCGGGTCAGCTTATACTCGAGTATATACGGTAGTTCAATTTGCAGTTTTGCTTCTGCCACAGCACTGTTAGATGGTTGTTGTAATTTGTATTGATAATAACATTCAATAATGCAATAACAACTATCTAATGCTCCAAAATAATCCTATTTTCATGTTTCATTCCCTCTTTAGCTTTGAAGCTCAACCATCACCAATTTCAGCACTGAAGATCTGGTCATTTATTTCAAGGAAAAACTGATAACATTCAATGAAAAAGTATCACTCAATTCCCTAAAAGCAAAGATTGCCTTCCTTACCACACTTATTTCAGTTCCATATTAGCATTTAACCTAGTTACAGAATAAAAAATATCCAGGTTCCTCTTTTCTCGTACAACTACATGCACTAATGATGTGTTCACTCACAGCTCCTTCACTCCCTCTCCCCAGCTGTCTTTAGTTACATAGCAAATACGTTTAACCTCACTTTGTTGTTATTGCTGTTTAGCCCTAAAGTTGGAGATAACATTAGTTTTTTATATTGTGAATAGTAATGGGCAAACCCCTGAATGTTCGGGTCCAAAGGCTTGTCTGAATATTTTTTTTTTTAAAGTTTGGTTTTGGTACCAGAACAGTATCCAAATCTGAACCCAGACCCCAATCAGATGAATAGATAGCTCGAACATATATTGTTTGCCACACTGACATCTGCATGACAGTGCAATAACACTGTCTCTGATCGACGTTAAGATTATTACTGCCAGTCAGAGAGCTGCGGTTTTCATGCTGTCAGATGATAGTGTGAGCCAGTAGTTGAAAATGGCAATAAAAAGTTTACCGCGGTCACAGAGGCAGTGGCTGGTATAAGTACTACTCCGATCAGCCTTCACCTGCTGTCGCTGATAACAATGAGAGCAGGCACCACTGATGGGAGTAGTCATCACCTGGCACCTGCCCTATAAATAAATAAAAACAAAAAATGATATGTGGTCTCTTCTATTTTTCATAACCAGCATGGTCAAACTGACAGCTGCAAGCTGCAACCTTCATATGTCATCTTTATAATGGCTAGTAATCAAGAATAGAGAGGTCCCCACACAGTTTTTTTTAATTATTTAAATAAATAGTTTTTAAAAAATGGTGTGGGATCCCTCCTATTTTTGACAACCAGCCAAGCTAAAGCAGACAGCTGAGGGCTGCTATCCTCAGGATGGTAAGGGGACGTGGATATTGCCCCCACCCGCCTAAAAATAGCAGCCTGCAGCCTCCCCGGAAAAGGCCCATCAATTAGATGCTGTCATCAAGGTTACCGTAGATCACTGAGACTGCATTCCCACACTTGACTATGAGGTTTGTTGTGCTGTCATGCAGATGACAACGTGGGAAGGACCCAATGTTTGGAGTGCGAAACCCAAAAAGTGACACAGATTTCCTGGAGAAGTCCATGTTCGGTGTACATGTCGGAACAGTAGGTGTTCAGTGTGGACCCCAAACTTTACTGTTCGCATTGGCCAATCACTAATTGTGAAGTATATTTTATATATGCCTTTGAATACTTGAACTTATGCACTATTTCCTCCAAAAATCTGTATTGTTTTATGCATTAAGATGTTCTCTTTGCTCCTTTAATGTGTGTGTTACTTGAAGAAGGATGATTCAGCATTTCATAAACCACAGAGTATTTCAATACACTATAGAGTTCCTAGCTCCAGGTAGTTAATTAGTTAAGCTACAGGAGGATACGTGGAGCTTCATAAAATATAACAAGGGTTACTAGCCAAAGTAGTCTGCAGAGAATAGCAGAAGAGCAGCCACCAGAAAGATGCAGATTTAGCTTGGCATGTTCCAGAAGGCTGGCAAAGCAGACTCAACAAACGCATTTCTACTAGTGATGAGCAAATATACTTGTTACTCGAGATTTCTCAAGCAAGCTCGGGTGACTTCCGAGTATTTTTTAGTGTTCGGAGATTTAGTTTTCCTCACCTCAGCTGAATGATTTACATCTGTTAGCCAGCATAAGTACATGTGGGGGTTGCCTGGTTGCTAGGAAATCCCCACATGTAATCAAGCTGGCTAAAAGATGTAAATCATTCAGCTGAGGTGAGGAAAACTAAATCTCTGAACACTAAAAAAATACTCGGAGGTCACCCGAGCGTGCTCGGGAAATCTCGTGTAATGAGTATATTCGCTCATCACTAATTTTTACTAAACCACACTCTATTGGCCTTAAAGACAACACTGTCTGTTAGGAGTCGAGTTTCCTCTGCTGCACAGGGGGAATCTCGATCCGTTTCTGCTGCGGTCTCCCATTCTGCTTCAGCCGCAGTGGGCTCTGCTCAGCGGAGGCGTCGCTCCCAGCGTCTCGCTGGGACTGATTCTGTGCAAAGGGTTACTGCTGCCTTTTCTGGCTTTCCTGTTGTACCCTGCACTGATCTGCGGCGAGCGGGCTTCTCTGGGACTAAGTCCTTATTTGTACACACTGAGCATGCCCAGGGCAAGATCTCCCGTTGGAGATCGAGGGTCACATGCTCAGGTACTGCAGCACATCCCATTGGTCCTCTTAGCAGGTCCTGAAAGGGCAAAACTTTTGGAGTTGCTTCCTGTGCTGCAACTATATAAACTGCGCATGACCGCACGGCCATGCGCTAGTATTGTCTTGATAATATGTGTGTGTGTTGTGAGTGAAAGTCGCTCTTTAAAATACACTCCCTATTGGATGACTGTTCGAGGAAGGTGTATGTTTGCTATCTAGCGCCCGACTTATCCAACAGCACGTTACACACATAACAGCGTCTAGTTGCTGTGACCGCCTGTACGGCGCCGTGCGCTTCCTCTGCGCTTTCCTTACCCAAGCCTGGGTGGTTAGTGGCGTCCGTCAGTGCGGCACTGCATGCACTCTCGTGCCTTTATATACTCTTTTAATAGTTTCCTTACACACCCAGTTGCGGTGTTGTGCCAGCAAGTGGTCTAATCGGACTTCAATCCTGTGTTGGGGTTGTGTTCGCTGACTTCTTGCTCGTGCTCTATGTGCGGTACCGCGGTCCTGTGACTCAACAGGATCGCTTCCTTCACGCAGGGTGAAGTTAACCCGTGCGTGTATACTTATAGTACCGCCATATAGTCCGTCTTACTAGCAGCGGGGTTTTTACCTGCATGGTGGACCTCGGACTGCGAACGCACCTAGTTTCATATCTTCTATACTTGGTGCGTTCCACCAGTCCTTAACATAATACTAGTGCCAAGGTCTGGCTAGTAATGACAGACGATCAGCGTCTACAGCGGTACATCCAGCAGCTGGAGGGAAGGTTGGCGGCTCTAGAGCTTTCAACCTCAGCTGTGGACGTTACTGCTGTCGCTGTTCAGGCTGCAAGTGTGGCTGCAGCTACCTTGTCCACTGCCGCCCCTGTACCGTCGCTATCTCGCCTCCCACTACCAGAGAAATTTTCTGGTGACAGTAAGTCCTGTAGGGGTTTCGTGAGTCAGTGCTCAATACATCTCGAGCTTCTGGCCTCTCGTTTCCCTACAGAGCGGGCTAAGGTGGGCTTTATCATATCCTTATTGTCGGACAGGGCGTTGCAGTGGGCTACGCCGCTGTGGGAGCGTGGCGATCATGTGGTGCAGAGTGCTCCGTTATTCCTGAGCACTCTGAAACAGGTTTTCCTAGGACCGCGTGTCACCCATGATACGGCGCTCCAACTGTTGACATTGACTCAGGGCTCGTCCTTGGTCAGCCTTTTTGCCGTCCACTTCCGCACTCTAGCATCTGAGCTGGAGTGGTCGGATAAAGCCCTTATCCCTATATTTTGGAGGGGGCTGGCTGACCACGTTAAGGACGCCCTGGCCACTAGGGAGATTCCCGCCACACTGGAAGAATTAATAACAATATCTACTCGTATTGACCTCCGTTTTCACGAGCGGAGGTTAGAGCGAGCCCAGTGTAGGCAGAGGTTTCGGCTGGCTCCCACTTTCGCCAAACCTTTGGAATCTCCAGTCCAGGCTCCTGAGTCCCATGAACCTAAGGTAGTGTCACGAGCGGGATCTAAGTCCCGGACCGCTTGTGCACTCCAGGTTTGCCATGTATGCCAACAGTCAGGACATCTTGCCACCAGATGCCATCAGCGGTCGAGGAAACGTCAGCGTCTAGTGGTAGTATGTGGAGGTGCACTAGACACTGCGACATTTGCCTCTAAATTGTCCTTTAAGGGGACAATTACTTTTGGCTCATCCTCCCACTCGGTAGAGCTCTGCGTGGATTCTGGGGCGGAGGGCAATTTTATGTCTTCTGCCTTCGCCCAACGTCACGCAATACCCCTGGTTATGCTATCTCAACCAGTAACGGTACGAGTGGTGAATGGTTCGACACTCCCTGCACAGATAACACATCAGACCATTCCTTTTACTCTGTCCATGTCACCATCCCATCAGGAGATTATATCTCTGCTCATCATTCCTGAGGGGATTGATGAGGTCCTGTTGGGGATACCTTGGTTACGGTACCACTCTCCTCACATCGAGTGGTCCTCAGGCAGAATTCTGGGATGGGGTGAATCATGTGGGGGTAGATGTCACCGAGAGTGCATTCAGGTTGCTACTACTGAGGTTCCCGCAGATCTATCCTCTCTCCCCAAGCAATATTGGTCTTACACAGATGTGTTCTCCAAAAAGGCGGCGGAGACCCTTCCGCCCCATCGCCCCTATGACTGTCCTATCGATCTCTTGCCTGGTGCGGAGCCTCCCCGGGGTCGAGTTTATCCATTATCTCTCCCGGAGATGGAGGCCATGTCTCAGTACATTCAAGAGAATCTGGCAAGAGGGTTTATCAGGAAGTCAGTGTCACCTGCTGGGGTAGGGTTCTTCTTCGTGCAGAAGAAGAATGGGGAACTATGTCCATGCATAGACTACAGGGGTCTTAACGCTATCACCGTTAAGAACAAGTATCCTTTGCCCTTGATATCCGAGCTCTTCGATAGGCTTCGGGGAGCTAGAGTGTTTACTAAATTAGATCTGCGGGGTGCTTATAACCTGATTCGCATCCGTGAGGGGGACGAATGGAAAACGGCGTTTAACACCAGAGATGGGCACTATGAGTATCTGGTGATGCCCTTCGGGCTCTGTAATGCCCCAGCCATTTTCCAAGACTTTGTCAATGACATCTTTCGGGATATGCTTTCCACCTCGGTTGTAGTCTATCTGGATGATATTCTCATCTTTTCTCCAGATATTGACTCCCACCGGAGAGATGTTGGCAGAGTCTTCGACCTCCTATGGGCAAACTCTCTTTATGCTAAGTTGGAGAAGTGTATGTTTGAGCAGGAGTCTTTACCGTTCCTGGGCTATATCATCTCCGCCCAGGGATTGGCTATGGATCCTGCCAAACTACAGGCTGTGATGGACTGGCAAGAGCCCCATTCTCTTAAAGCGGTGCAGCGCTTTATGGGGTTCATTAACTATTACCGCCAGTTCATTCCCCACTTCTCAACTCTGGTAGCTCCCTTGGTAGCCCTCACCAAGAAGGGAGCGAATCCCAAATTGTGGTCAGAAGGGGTCTCCAAGGCCTTCACTTCTATTAAGTCCCACTTTGCTAGCGCTCCCATCTTACATCGTCCCGATGTGGATAAGCCATTCCTAATGGAGGTGGATGCCTCATCCGTTGGTGCTGGAGCAGTCCTCTATCAAAAGGATGCTCAAGGTCGGAAGCATCCATGCTTCTTTTTCTCTAAGACCTTCTCGCCAGCGGAGAGAAACTACTCCATCGGGGATAGGGAGTTGCTAGCAATGAAGTTGGCCTTTTCAGAGTGGAGACACCTTCTGGAAGGTGCGCAGTTTCCCTTCCAAGTTTACACGGACCACAAAAATTTGATCTACTTGCAAACAGCCCAGCGGCTAAATTCTCGCCAAGCCAGATGGTCCTTGTTCTTTTCCCGGTTCCACTTTTCCCTTCATTTTCTCGCCGGGGAGAAGAATATTCGTGCTGACGCTCTCTCTCACTCCCTTATGTCAACTGAAGAGGAGGAAGAGGAGCCTCGGCTTATTGTCCCTTCTGAGAGCCTGAGAACCGTAGCGCCGGTTTCGCTGGAGTCTGTGCCACCGGGCAAGACTTTTGTGCCCATTAATTTGCGACCAGAGGTTCTCTCTTGGGCTCATTCGTCCAGGGTGGGTGGACACTTTGGGACAAAGAGGACATCTGAGCTACTGGCGAGGACGTACTGGTGGCCGCATATGGTCCGGGATGTCAGGGATTATATTCTGGCGTGTGTCTCCTGCGCCAAAAATAAATCTCCGCGTCAAAGGCCAGCTGGGTTGCTCTATCCCTTGCCGGTGGCAGATAGGCCCCGGGAGATGGTCGGGATGGACTTTGTCGCGGGTTTACCCAAATCTCGCGGCTGTTCCATCATTTGGGTCATCACCGATCATTTCTCAAAAATGGTGCATTTGGTGCCGCTACCACGGTTACCTTCTGCACGGGCCTTGGCAGCGTTGTTCATTAAACACATCTTCCGCCTACATGGTATGCCTGTCAAAATTGTCAGTGACCGGGGTCCCCAGTTTGCGTCTCGGTTCTGGAGAGAGCTTTGTCATCTTCTCAGAATTGAGTTGAATCTCTCTTCCGCTTATCATCCCGAGACGAATGGGTTGGTAGAGAGGGCCAACCAGACCTTGGTCACATACCTGCGACATTTTGTTTCAGCCAGGTAGGATGACTGGGCATCCCTGCTATCATGGGCAGAGTTTGCACTGAACAACGCCGTAGCCGACTCAACTGGACAAACCCCATTCCTCCTCAACTATGGTCAGCATCCACGGGTACCTGTGCCTATGCCCGTGTCTTCCGCAGACTCCAGGGTGGCAGACTGGGCTGTGGAGGCACGGGATATTTGGGACCGCACTCAGGATGCCATTCGGGCCTCTAAGGAGAGAATGAGGTCCTCCGCCGATGCTCATCGGCGCCCCGCTCCGACCTTTGCTCCTGGCGACTTAGTGTGGCTCTCCGCCCGTAACATCAGGCTGCGTGTTGAGTCCACTAAGTTTGCTCCTCGCTACTTGGGTCCCTTCAAGGTCCTCGAACAGGTTAATCCTGTGGTCTACCGTCTGGCTCTTCCTCCACGCCCTGGTATCACCGACACCTTTCATGTGTCCCTCCTTAAGCCCGTATACATGTCCCGGTTTTCTGAGTCATCTGCCGAGACATCGGGTTCGTCTACAGACGATTTCGAGGTGAACGCTATCTTGGGGTGCAAGGTGGTACGTGGCAAAAAATTTTTTTGGGTGGACTGGAAGGGTTACGGTCCTGAGGATAGGTCCTGGGAGCCTGCTGAGCACATTCGGGCTCCGCAGCTTATTGCTGCCTTCGAGCGTAGCGAGGCCCAAGGAGGGGGGGGGCCCTAGGAGGGGGGGTAATGTTAGGAGTCGAGTTTCCTCTGCTGCACAGGGGGAATCTCGATCCGAGTCTGCTGCGGTCTCCCATTCTGCTTCAGCCGCAGTGGGCTCTGCTCGGCGGAGGCATCGCTCCCAGCGTCTCGCTGGGACTGATTCTGTGCAAAGGGTTACTGCTGCCTTTTCTGGCTTTCCTGTTGTACCCTGCACTGATCTGCGGCGATCGGGCTTCTCTGGGACTAAGTCCTTATTTGTACACACTGAGCATGCCCAGGGCAAGATCTCCCGTTGGAGATCGAGGGTCACATGCTCAGGTACTGCAGCACATCCCATTGGTCCTCTTGGCAGGTCCTGAAAGGGCAAAACTTTTGGAGTTGCTTCCTGTGCTGCAACTACATAAACTGCGCATGACCGCACGGCCATGCGCTAGTATTGTCTTGATAATATGTGTGTGTGTTGTGAGTGAAAGTCGCTCTTTAAATACCCTCCCTATTGGATGACTGTTCTCGGAAGGTGTATGTTTGCTATCTAGTGCCCGACTTATCCAACAGCACGTTACACACATAACAGCGTCTAGTTGCTGTGACCGCCTGTACGGCGCCGTGCGCTTCCTCTGCGCTTTCCTTACCCAAGCCTGGGTGGTTAGTGGCATCCGTCAGTGCGGCACTGCATGCACTCTCGTGCCTTTATATACTATTTTAATAGTTTCCTTACACACCCAGTTGTGGTGTTGTGCCAGCAAGTGGTCTAATCGGACTTCAATCCTGTGTTGGGGTTGTGTTCGCTGACTTCTTGCTCGTGCTCTATGTGCGGTACCACGGTCCTGTGACTCAACAGGATCGCTTCCTTCACGCAGGGTGAAGTTAACCCGTGCGTGTATACTTATAGTACCGCCATATAGTCCGTCTTACTAGCAGCAGGGTTTTTACCTGCACGGTGGACCTCGGACTGCGAACGCACCTAGTTTCATATCTTCTATACTTGGTGCGTTCCGCCAGTCCTTAACACTGTCTTCTAGTTCTTTTCCTGCCTACCCAACTGCTTTTTCAGTGCGGGGTCTTCTTTTTCTTCTACACTTCCGTTCACTGTTGCCCATCCTCTTCAGAAAACAACATAGACTTATAATCCTCATTCAAAAAGTTCTCCACGGTGCCTCACTGCTCCACATTTTTAGTTAATTGAAGAATTTTAAGTGTGCCTTTAAAATATGTGTTTCAGGCAGGCCTGTCACAATGCATACTTATCTAACATTCTCAGTTCAAGTTACCTACTTTTTGCCTCCTGGTCCTTTAGCTCAGCTGTTTTCCCTACACTCCCTTGACTCAGTATAACTTCATATCTAGGTTCACACAGATACTGCTGGGGTTTGAGTTTATGATTCTTTACATGGTTTATATATTCTAAAGCTGGCTAGACCATACACTCTGACAGAAGTTATGTCACTTATCCGTGTTATGTAAATAAAAGCTTATAACCTGACGTTAAATTCATCCATTGGTTGTATAAATTATTCTTTTGAAAGCTGAAACCCTCCGAAATGTGGTTTCGGCATCAATGCAGAAATATTGATCAGTTAATGGACACAGAATGGTCAGATTTTGGCAAGACAAAAGTTTTGTTGCCACAGAAAGTATGATATAGTGTGATATTCAAACAAATGATTAACTTAAAATAGAAATATATGTTGCATGACATTGATGAATGAAGTTGTGGTGCTATTAGAGTCATATTTAATATATTGTGTGACTTCCATGAGCTTGAAAGACTGCATCCATGCGGTGCAACAATGATTCATACAATTTATTAATGAAGTCATCAGGAATAGCAAATAATGCAGTCTTACATGCCTCCCAGAGTTCATCTAGATTCTTTGGTTTTGTCTTCCAAGCTTCCTCTTTCATCCTACCCCAAAAATGCTCAATGATGTTCGTGTCTGTTGACTGGGCTGGCCAGTCCTTGAGAACCTTAATCTTTTTTGCCTGGAGGAATTTTGTTGTAGAGATGGATGTATGAGATGAAGCACCATCCTGCTGCAGAATTTGACCCCTTTTATGATTTGGAATATAAGAGGTAGCTAATACTTCTTGATATTTTAGGCTATTGATATTGCCTTCCACCTTGCAAATGTTTCGCACACCCCTATACTGAATGTAACCCCAGACCATGATCTTTCCACTACCAAATGTAACTGTTTTCTGGGTCGAATTTTGGATCAATATGGGCTTCAGTAGGTCTCCTGCAGTATTTGCGGCGGCTGTGGTGTAATTCTACTGAACATTCATCAGTGAAATCCACCTTCTGCCACTTTTCCAGCGTCCACACGGTTTCTTATTTGCCTTTTGTTTAGTGCTGGCTTCTGGGCACTGATTCAACCATTGAGGCCATTTTGAGACAGAATCCTACAAACTGTTCTAGTTGACACAGCGACTTGATGTGACCAGGCCTGTTGGAGCTCTGCTGCAGTGGAAGAGGGGCTTGCTTTGGATTTTCTAACCGACAATTGTTCCTCCTAAGCAGTTGTCTTGTGGAGTCTGCCGGACCTGGGCTTGTCAAACACATCTCCAGTCTCTTCAGATCTTTTTTTAATTCTTTGTACTTCACACTGATACACTTTAAAGGTGCCAGCCACCTCTGCAGTGGATTTGGTCTTCAGCCTCTTGATAATCCAGGCTTTGGTCGCATGGTGGATTTTTGGCATGTTGTCAGAGCTCAAGTTGCAGTTCAAGTGAAAGTCTGGGGTGCTGGGTTTCTTTTAATACACACACACTAATTAACCAATCATTTACTGAGCACAGGTGAGGATGTAAACTAGGATTGGGTGCATTATATGGCCAGGCGACAAAACTTTTGTCTTGCCAAAATCTGACCATTCTGTGTCCATGAACTGATCAATATTTCTGCATTGATGCCAATTTATTTTCTTAACGTAAACCACATTTCATAGGGTTTCAGCTTTCAAAAAAATAATTTATACAACCAATGGATAAATTTTACGTCAAGTTATAAGCTTTTATTTACATAACATAGATAAGCGACATAACTTCTGTCAGGGAGTGTATAATATAAGCACTTTTTATTATCAAAAATAATGAGGAAGAAGCCATGCTTTTTGATAAATGGTGGTCAAACGTTATCTCTTTGTGGGGATGTGCAAAAGGTTTGGTGTGTGCAAGCTGAAGAAGTAACTATTCGGCTTCATTCAGCAGAACAAAAATCTTAATCACTCCTTTTCAAGACTAGCAAAATGTTTATTTGTTTGGAAAATGAATAAGTAATGGAAAAGCACCAGGGCCTCGATAGTATGACCTATGAAGAAGAATTGGGAGGCACCAGTTCAGGGCCAAAACCATCTAAACCTCATTTTAACTAGCCCTTTGCAATTTGAAGTTTTTGGAGTTTTTTGGCAGCAGAAAGGTTCACAAAAAAGGTGAAAGTAGAGGATGAAAAGCTATAGTTTATTTCAGCTGTAACAAAAAGACCTGAAAATTTCTTGACTACTGCACAAAGACCGTATGTTGCTATACTGACTTTTTCATAGTTTATAGTTTTTCATACTTTTTTAAGGTTGAGGATAGACATAAGTCCATGAAGTTTACCATGTTGAACAAGAGAAAGGTGAAACTATACGAGGAAGATGCTAATTACCCCATGTTAGGGAACAAATTACTTTCTACTAACAAAAAGTTTGAGATATTTGGCTTTCAGGTGAAATTTCAGGACAATCCTAAAATGCACTCCAACCTTTTCAGGTGAACTTTTGAATACACATGTCCAATTGTTCAATGTTTCAGTAACTTTTGCACAACCTGCTGTTCTCTAACAAGGACCTTAATGTAAAAATTTGCAGCAGGTTTTTGATCCATGAATTTTCAAATACATTTCCGGGTTCAATTATAATGGGTATGTAAACAGTCCTCCTCAAATGCTGTTCACATTTTGACATCATTGGACCAAGGTGACACCTAATAATTGATCAGCAGTACCTCACCATTGCGAGGATTCAAGCAGGATGTTCTCATATGAAAGTGGCCATTGAGCTTAAAGTGTCACAGAGTGTCATCATCAGGTTGAAACAGAAATACAGAGACACTTGAAGAGTCACAAAAAGACATAGATGTGGAAGACCTTTGGCCACAAGCCACACTGATGACCGCTTTATTGTGAACAATGCCCTTCGGAACTGGATGATACAGTAAGTGTCACACAATACCAGAAACGTTCAAAGGAGGTGAGAGGCACACAAGTGTCAAGTCAGACCATTCAAAACCATTTACATCAGCATGGTCTGCATGCTAGACGATCTGCAAGGGAACCTGACCACACCACCAGGCACAGGTGTCATCATTTTGCATGGGCCAGAGCACATTTATGCTGGACAAGGGTCTAGTGGGCCTTAGTGCTGTTCACTATTGTTGATTACGTTACTTTTGACTGTTGTGTTTGAAACTGTTTACCTGTAAAGCGCTGCAGAATATCTTGATGCTAAAATAAAGATTATTATTATTATTCACTGATGAAAGTGATGATGGCCGCCAGTGATGTTAGAGATGTCAAGTGGAGCGCTATGCATCAGCCAATGTTGTAACCAGATGAGTCTTTGGTGGTTGGGGCAGGTGTTTCTAGTCAATACATAACTGCCCTACACTTTGTGAATGGTACAGTGACTACTTGAATAACATAATTAATCCAGTCATTGTGCCTTTGCATGAAAAGCACAGGACTAATTTCAGCTTCATGGACAACAATGCTCCAGCTCATCAAGGATGCATAATTAGGGAATGGCTGCTGGAGACTGGGGTACCTCAAATGGAGTGGTCTGCACTTTCTTCAGTCCTGAATCCCATAGAAAACCTATGAGATCATCTGAATTGAATTGTATAGACTCACTCGCTCCATGTGACCATTATATCTTGTAGGCAGGATCACCGAACTCTTAACTATTCATGTAAATAGCTTGATTTGCTTGATTTACTTGATCTTTAACCCCTTCATGACCTTGGGATTTTTCGTTTTTCCGTGTTCGTTTTTCACTCCCCTCCTTCCCAGAGCCATAACTTTTTTATTTTTCCGTCAATTTGGCCCTGTGAGGGCTTATTTTTTGCGGGACGAGTTGTACTTTTGAACAACATCATTGGTTTTAGCATGTCGTGTACTAGAAAACGGGAAAAAAATTCCAAGTGCGGTGAAATTGCAAAAAAAGTGCAATCCCACACTTGTTTTTTGTTTGGCTTTTTTGCTAGGTTCACTAAATGCTAAAACTGACCTGCCGTTATGATTCTCCAGGTCAGTACGAGTTCATAGACACCTAACATGACTAGGTTATTTTTTATCTAAGTGGTGAAAAAAAATTCCAAACTTTGCTAAAAAAAAAAAAAAATTGCGCCATTTTCCGATACTCGTAGCGTCTCCATTTTTCGTGATCTGGGGTCGGTTGAGGGCTTATTTTTTGCGTGCTGAGATTACGTTTTTAATGATAGCATATTGGTGCAGATACGCTCTTTTGATCGCCCGTTATTGCATTTTAATGCAATGTCGTGGCGACCTAAAAAACGTAATTCTGGCGTTTTTAATTTTTTTCTCGCTGCGCCGTTTAGCGATCAGGTTAATGCTTTTTTATTGGGCGATTCTGAGCGCGGCGATACCAAATATGTGTAGATTTGATTTTTTTTTTATTGATTTATTTTGATTGGGGCAAAAGGGGGGTGATTTAAACTTTTATATTTTTTTATTTTTTTCACATTTTTTTAACTTTTTTTTAAAACTTTTGCCATGCTTTAATAGCCTCCATGGGAGGCTAGAAGCAGGCACAACGCGATCGCCTCTGCTACATAGCAGCGATCTGCTGATATCACCTGATATCACCTGATAACCTGATATCATTTCAGGTTGAGGTCGACGCTTCTGAGATTGGGGCAGGGCACGTTTTGTCTCAGAGAGAGTCTGATGGTTCTTTGATGAAACCGCGTGCTTTTTTTTCCAGAAAGTTTTCGCCTGCGGAACGCAATTATGATGTCGGCAATCGGGAGTTGTTGGCTATGAAGTGGGCGTTTGAGGAGTGGCGACATTGGCTTGAGGGAGCTAAACACCGTGTTGTGGTCCTGACCGATCATAAGAATCTGATTTACCTCGGGTCGGCCAAGCGGCTGAATCCCAGACAGGCTCGATAATCCCTGTTTTTCTCCTGTTTTGATTTTGTGGTCTCGTATCTTCCGGGATCTAAGAATGTTAAGGCTGATGCCCTCTCTAGGAGTTTTTCGCCTGATTCTCCTGGAGTCCTTGAGCCGGTTGACATTCTTAAGGAGGGGGTGATTCTTTCTGCTATCTCCCCTGATTTGCGGCGGGTGCTTCAGGAATTTCAGGCTGATAGGCCTGACCGCTGTCCAGTGGGGAAGCTGTTTGTTCCTGATAGATGGACAAGTAAGGTAATTTCTGAGGTTCATTGTTCAGTGTTGGCTGGTCATCCTGGGATTTTTGGTACCAGAGATTTGGTTGCTAGGTCCTTTTGGTGGCCTTCCTTGTCGCGCGATGTGCGTGCTTTTGTACAGTCCTGTGGGACTTGCGCCCGGGCCAAGCCTTGCTGTTCCCGCGCTAGTGGGTTGCTTTTGCCATTGCCGGTCCCTGAGAGGCCCTGGACGCATATTTCCATGGATTTTATTTTGGATCTTCCTGTTTCCCAGAAGATGTCTGTTATCTGGGTTGTTTGTGACCGGTTCTCTAAAATGGTCCATCTGGTACCTTTGCCTAAGTTGCCTTCCTCCTCAGATCTGGTTCCATTATTTTTTCAGCATGTGGTTTGTTTGCAGGGCATTCTGGAGAATATTGTGTCTGACAGAGGTTCTCAGTTTGTCTCTAGATTTTGGCAGGCCTTTTGTGCTAGGATGGGCATTGATTTGTCTTTTTCTTCGGCGTTTCATCCTCAGACTAATGGCCAAACTGAGAGTACTAATCAGACCTTGGAGACCTATTTGAGATGCTTTGTGTCTGCTGATGAGGATGATTGGGTGTCTTTCTTGCCGTTGGCCGAGTTTGCCCTTAATAATCGGGCTAGTTCGGCTACTTTGGTTTCACCTTTCTTTTGTAATTTTGGTTTTCATCCTCGTTTTTCTTCTGGGTAGGTTGAGCCTTCTGATTGTCCTGGTGTTAATTCTGTGGTGGACAGGCTGCAGCAGATTTGGACTCATGTGGTGGACAATTTGATGTTGTCTCAGGAAAGAGCTCAACGTTTTTCTAACCGCCGTCGGTGTGTTGGTCCCCAGCTTCGTGTGGGGGATTTGGTTTGGTTGTCTTCTCGTCATGTTCCTATGAAGGTTTCTTCTCCTAAGTTTAAGCCTCGGTTTATTGGTCCTTATAAAATTTCTGAAATTATTAATCCGGTGTCTTTTCGTTTGGCTCTTCCTGCCTCTTTTGCCATTCATAATGTTTTCCATAGATCTTTGTTGCGGAGATATGTGGTGCCCGTTGTTCCCTCGGTTGACCCTCCTGCCCCGGTGTTGGTTGAGGGAGAGTTGGAATATGAGGTTGAGAAGATTTTGGATTCTCGTTTTTCGAGGCGGAGGCTTCAGTATCTTGTCAAGTGGAAGGGTTATGGCCAGGAGGATAATTCTTGGGTTGTTGCCTCCGATGTCCATACCACCAATTTGGTTTGTGCTTTTCACTTGGCTCGTCCTGATCAACCTGGGGGCCCTGGTGAGGGTTCGGTGACCCCTCCTCAAGGGGGGTACTGTTGTGAATTCCGCTCTTGGGCTCCCTCCGGTGGTTGTAAGTTGCACTTTTGTGAGTTCTGCTCTTGGGCTCCCTCTTGTGGTTTCTAGTGGTATGGCTGCTCCTTGGAGTTAGCTGTCATCAGCTGCCTCCACTTATCTTCTCTTCTGCTCAGCTATTTAGGTCTGGCTCTGTCTTCAGCCAGTGCCACTTGTAAATGGTTTCTGGTTGGATGCACATCTCTTTGGAGTTCCCTGTTATCCTGACCAGTTCAGCTAAGTCTAAGTTCACATTAGCGTTGCGCCGCTGTTGCGTCGGCGACGCAGCGGCGACGCAGCGGCGACGCGCCCCTATGTTTAACATAGGGGACGCGTGCGTCTTTTTGGTTGCGTTTTTCGCCACGTGCGTCGTTTCCGACGCTGGCGTCGGACGCACGAAAACGCTACAAGTTGCATTTTCTGTGCGTCCGATTTTGGTCAAAAACGACGCACGCGTCGCAAAACGCGCGCGTTTTTGCGCGCGTTTGCGCGCGTTTTTCGATGCGTCGCGCGTTGCGTCGCCGACGCAGGGCGGCGCAACGCTAGTGTGAACGTACCCTTAGCTAAGTTTTTGCTTGCTCTTTTCTGTCCATAGGTTGTGGACTTATCCATTCTGTGCTTTCTTTGTTTGTCCAGCTTATCAGTGTGAATTTATTCTGTCTTGCTGGAAGCTCTGGGAGGCAGATTTGCCCTCCACACCTTTAGTCAGGTGTGGAGTTTTTTTTGTAAACTCTGCGTGGATTTTTGTAGTGTTTTATACTGACCGCACAGTATTCCATCCTGTCCTATCTATTTAGCTAGACTGGCCTCCTGTGCTCATCCTGGTTTCATTCTGTGTATGTCATTTCCCTCTCCACTCACAGTCATTATTTGTGGGGGGCTAATCTATCCTTTGGGGATTTTCTCTGAGGCAAGGTAGTTTTCCTGCTTCTTTCTTTAGGGGTAGTTAGCTCTTAGGCTGTGACGAGATGCCTAGGGAGAGTTAGGAGCATTCCACGGCTACTTCTAGTGTTGTGTTGCGCTTAGGGACTGCGGTCAGTACAGTTAATACGTCCTTCAGAGCTCGTTCCATGTTGCTCCTAGACCACCGTATCATAACACAGCGCCGGCCGGCAGTAAAGCAGAGCAGAGTGGTGACGTCACCGCTGTGCTCTGCTTTACGGCTGGCCGGCGCTGACACAGTGCAGGGAAGCTGATGGCACAGGACAGACACCGGAATGTAAGTATGTACTGTTTGTTTTTTTTTACTTTTACAATGGTAACCAGGGTAAACATCGGGTTACTAAGCGCGGCCCTGCGCTTAGTAACCCGATGTTTACCCTGGTTACCCGGGGACTTCGGCATCATTGGTCGCTGGAGAGCTGTCTGTTTGACAGCTCTCCAGCGACCACACGTCGACCTAAACAGCGACGCTGCAGCGATCGGCATCGTTGACTATATCGCTGCAGCATCGCTAAATGTGAAGGTACCCTTACTGTTATGCGGTAAAGAAGATGTCCTGAGCAGGATGTTGACTCCAGCTGATTGTGTCACTATCAGAGGTTACATCATCCTGCACTGATTGAGATAACTGATGGGGCATATACTCTGTTACTCCCTTCACTTACTGCCCTCTAATGTGCCTGCTAGAGTTTGCAAAGGAGGCTAAAATGTGATTTCCATTTGGTTCTGCAGGATGGTTGTTCCAACGCTCGGTGATGTTAGAGCTAGCAGCAACAAAATTCTTATCTATGATATTGGGTTTTTTCTATAACCATGTTTTATCTGTCACCAGTGCCATGTTTCTAATTAGCAGCATAAATTTTGTACAAAAATATAGTGCCTAATTTGTTTCTAAACTATACTAACAAATTTAAACAATTTTTGGATTAAAATTCACCCACTCTTGAAAAAAGCTTAACCTTTTAATAAAAAGGTCGCTGCATGAGTACACACATGGAAAGTAATTTGGGGTAACACTCAACAGTATTGCTGTGAAGCCTTATGACGTTAAAAGTGACTAGTCAATGAGTTGCAAAACCTTAAGGAAATCTAAAATGCTTGGTTGTGAAATTGCTACATGTAGATTTGCAACCAGTAACAAATATATGGGAACAAAAGCAATATGGGGTGTATGTTATCTAGACTAGACAGTTAAAACGGGTATTGTAAAAATAGAAAGACTTTATACATTAGAGGTGGAAAAAAAGGCTTTTACAAAATAAGATGGGAACAAAAAATATAGGTATAATCGCTTGACACAAAGCAAGCATGTGAAACTCGTCACCGTACTCAGGTGGTGAATGTACACGCCTAATACAAGACTAATTGGCCTAATATAAGAATAATTAGAGCAATGAAGAGGGATCAACAAATTCTTGGGTTTAAGTTTAGTGTTACATAGTTTTTTCTCTTGAAAATAATAAAAAATAAAAAAGCCTTTTCGGAAATAGGATGCAACAACAAAATCTAGGTAAAATCATAACTCAAAGGTAAGATCTTGTAACTGGCCACTGTATTCAGATGGTATGTGTGTGCTGTATGTGGAGCACCCACCAGGTCTGTGGGGTACTTGGGCCGGGTCAGACAGTTCTTCAGGGGGGTTGTCAAGGCAGCTGTGACCTTGTCTGTGGCCCTGGGTGTCCAATAAAATTGAAATGAGGGGGAATAAAGTTTATAATGGATAACTTTGCGACACCACCCGTGGTGTTCAGCAATAAGGAAATGGCCAACACTGCCGTTCAGGTCCACTGGCTCTCCACCGGTAGAGTTAGGCCCCAGGGCAGTTAAAGTGTAAATATCAATGATAATCTGTTGTAGTGCAGGGCAAGTGACACAGTAGTAATTCTGAGGACACAGTAGGGTGCAGTTTTCTCACTTACTCACAGTCAGATGGTTACAGTCCCCAGCCGGTAGCTGTGTCCTCCGGCTCTGTGGTCCAGCCAGCTCTCAGGTAATTTGGGTGCACTTTTCTGAGACTCCCTTTTTTTGTGTACCTTCCCAGGCCATCTCTCTGCACTGGCTTCGCCCTCCTGCCCTGCGCCTCACACGCAGTGTTCCAAGCTGTCCCAAGCCTCGGGTCCTGTCAGGCGACACTCTCCTGGTCAACTTGACTCTATGAGGCTGCCTTTTCAGTGAATGTGTGTGGATTTGGCTGTCGCACATACAGATACCACAGCTGCCAGTTTGCTAGCTGAGACTTGCAGTTTTTCTACTAGT
Organism: Ranitomeya imitator; assembly: GCF_032444005.1. Taxonomy (NCBI): domain Eukaryota; kingdom Metazoa; phylum Chordata; class Amphibia; order Anura; family Dendrobatidae; genus Ranitomeya; species Ranitomeya imitator. Next base: position 545,315,823 of record NC_091284.1, on the reverse strand, counting down.
CTGGGGCCAGTCCCCCACTGTGACCTGGTCCTTCCACCCAACTATGGTCAGCAAGGTTCGGATTCCTCACTTCCCTGGCCCCTAGGACCCCTTCTCTCAGGAGCTCCTTCCTTCACGTCTGCTCTTATCCACTCCTCCCCATTAACTCCTTACTGATTAACTAACTCCTCCCTCTAGTTTCCATGACAACTTCTCTGTCACTCTCTCCACCCACACCCTCTACCTAGTTCCCCCTCCAGCCTGAGATGGGGCCCTCCCTCAATAGGGTCCTCCCAGATCCCCTGGCCTGGAGTGGTGTTGGATGCTAGTGTGGGTCTCGGGTAGTGCCCCCTCCTTACCCGAGAGCAGAGTACCACACCTTAGTCTGAGGTGCAGTACCTCTGTGGTGCCTGGACCCCCAGGGGTGCCACATTTGTGTATAATATTTGACTAATGGAGCAATGAACCTGGCTCAAAAAATTATTTTAAACAACATGCACACATTTTCGGATTTGGGTCATTTCTTCTTAAAAAAAATGGCAGCTCTTAAAACATAGGGATTGCACTTTCATTTACACAATAAAACCAACTCTTGAATTCAGATTTAGCTGCATAATCTGCAATGAGTGGTTTAATACTACCCTTGCTTGCTGTCACTGTGTAATAACAAAACAAATACCTTTAAACTACTGCTGATGCTGTATATCACTGATCTATTAGTTTACAGACTCGCCCTAAGTGGTGATGATTCGACTGCTTCAGCAGTTCACTGTATATCACTTCAATATTGGATTTCTATTCACAGACTGAAATCATCACTCCCATTTCCTATATGACCTTTGTCTATACCTATCCTTGTACTACAATCTTCTATCCCTACACAGTACAAACAAAAAATGCCATTCTTTGGCTGGTCCATGTGTGATATACTGTCTTTAATAGTCCTACTGATTCGCTATGCTATATCATGTAATAGGATTTCTGCAGAGCATTATTATAAAGTCCACACTGCTATGCCAGATGCCATTAGCCTGCTCAATAAGTGTGCAGTATGTGTGAAATAGTGCTGGTCATATTTTTAAATACAAACCACAAATCAAATTGCAGATTCTAAAATTTGTGTGAAACTGAATTCAACAAGAAATTCGGCTTGAACTCGATCCTCTGCGGATCGGTCCAGTAATTTCTACTCATTGATCTTACAGTATGGAATCACTCTCTGTGATTATGATTGAACTTTATTTCCTCTATACATACAGAATGTCCCATTGTTACCATTGAACTGCAGTCTGTAAAAAAGATAAAAACATCTCTGTACTGTCCTCTCATATGTGTAAATTCTAAAAAGATAATTCCTAAGCCTTCAGTCACTAACCCCAAGTTTCAGAATTTGTCTTGGTATTGCAGTTCCAATATTCCCTTAATACCCTTGGTTGCTCTTCTTTCTTACACTTCTCTAGTTCAGCTATGTAGTTTTGGTACAGTAGAGACCAGCATTTTACACAGTATTTTAAGTGAAGCCACACCAGTGACTTGTATAGAAGCAAAAGTATTTTGTTGTCATGGGTATCTATGACTATTTTAATCCATTGCAATATTTCATTCGCTGTCTTGCACTGGTCACTGGTCAAAGTTAAGTTTGCCATCCACTTATACACCAAAATATTTTTCAGTGACAGTTTTACCTCATGTTCTACAATTTAGTACTTACATATACATTTCATTTCCTCTGCGCAAGTGCATTACCTTATATTTATCTATATTAAACTTCAATTGCCATTTCTCAGCCAAAGCCTCCAGCTTGCATAAATCCATCTGTATTATTAAATTATCCTCCTCTATGTTGTTTACTTTGCAGAGTTTAGTATCATCTGTAAATATTGAAGTTCTACTTTGTATGCCCTCTACTAGGTCATTAATAAATGTTAAAAAGAAGAGGGCCTAATACTGACCTCTTTGGTACCTCACTGTTAATTGTGACCCAATCCAGGTGTGCTACATTAATAAGTAACTTCTGTTTACTTTCCATGAGCGAGTTGTTAACCCAGTTGCACATACTTTACCCTAGTCTTACTCATCTCATATTATGTACCAAACTTTTACATGGCACCTATAGGGTTTCTTCTCACTTGTTTGCAGTTGAGGTAGGCACAGGAAGTGGTTTCAATAAAATGTCCAGGCTGGTTTAATAAGACTGAATAAAACGCTCCAGAAAGCAAACTAAAAAAACAGGCTTTTCCAGCACAAAGTGAAAACACAAAGTAAATAGTCTTTACTCAGGTTTAGTGTCAGTTCTTAAGGCATTAGACAGACCAACACACAGGAGATCCAGACATCTCCACACCCAGAGCCTGAATGAGAAAACTGTTCTCCATTTTATCTGCCATACCACACTCCCAGGGTGGGGTATGTGAACAGCCAGTCCCATCTATCTCTTTGCTCATAAACCCCAGTCATGATGCGCCCTATTAACTCTCCTAGCACTATACGGGCTTGTGCCTGTTTTCCCAGGCTTACATCACCGAAGCTACCAACCTCGATGATGCATATCTCCCCACAAGGACTTATCTAGTGGCCATATTACATACTTGGCACCTTCTGCTATCAAACAGTGGACCCTCGACAGTGTGTCAGCAATGCCATGCAGTTTTCTGGATCTATGCTCTACATGGAAGCTAAAATCCTGAAGCACTAGGAACCACCTGGTCACTCAAACATTGTTCCCATTCTTCTCCCTCATCTACCTTAGTGGGGTAGGGTCTGACATCAGCCTACATTTTCTGTTTTGGAGATAGTGCCTTAGAGTGTCCAAAGCCCACTTGATGCCCTAACATTCCTTCTCCACTAGGTAATTCATCTTGTAGGATGACTGCTTCCGACTTAAATGCACTATGGCGTGCTCTTCCCTGTTCACCTCTTGCAATAGAACTGCACCCAGCCAGACATCTGACGAGTTTGTCTGGACTAGAGATGGGTGGACACCTGGATGTTCAGGTCCAGCGGGTTCGGCCGAACAGTTACAAAAAGTTAAGGTTTGGTTACCAGAACAGTACCAGGACCAGAACCCGAACCTGGGCCCCATTCACTTGAATGGGGAGTCCAAAACATGTGCATGACAGCACGGCAAACACCGCTTCTGATCGGCGGTAAAATCATTACCGCCATTCAGGCAGCTGCAGTTCCCTCACTATCAAATGACAGCTTGAGGATGCAGCTGTGATCAGAGGTATACCGTTTCCATTCAGTCATTGTTGTTGGCTGATGGGACTACTGCTCCGACTTAAATGCACTATGGCGTGCTCTTCCCTGTTCACCTCTTGCGATAGAACTGCACCCAGCCAGACATCTGACGAGTTTGTCTGGACTAGAGATGGGTGGACACCTGGATGTTCAGGTCCAGCGGGTTTGGCTGAACAGTTACAAAAAGTTCAGGTTTGGTTACCAGAACAGTACCCGGACCCAAACCTGGGCCCCATTCACTTGAATGGGGAGTTCAAAACATGTGCATGATAGCACAGCAAACACCGCTTCTGATCGGCGTAAAATCATTACCGCCATTCAGGCAGCTGCAGTTCCCTCACTATCAAATGACAGCTTGAGCATGCAGCTGTGATCAGAGGTATAAATTTTCTATTCAGTCATTGTTGTTGGCTGATGGGACTACTGCTCCCATCAGCCAATGCTAGCTGACACTAATAACAGTGAGAGCAGGAGCGGCTGATGGGTGAAATCCATGTTTGGTCTCCGTCCCCGATCAGTAGGTGTTCGGTACAGACATCGAACTTTACTGCTTGGGTTTGCACATCTCTAGTCTGGACCACAAAATCCTTAGAGAAATCCAGTGCCACCAATACTGGCTGTTTACACAAGGCTA